>NC_053026.1:322793771-323093771 GCF_003073215.2 Triticum urartu
AGTTTTATTGCATTAGATCAATCCTCACACATTGCATGATTAGGATCTAATTAAATTGTGGGATGGGAAGTAGATGAGGTAGTACCTATTACCTGTTATTATCAAACCTTTGGGAGTTACTTCTACGTTTGCTTATTATGCCATGCTATGCTAGTAGACGTGGATTGGGTGAGTGATATCCATGAAAGATGTGAGTTTTATTAATTAATGGTTTATCTAAGGTGGCAACTTAAACACACATCTGGGTGGATTGAGGCACCTGGGTATTCCAGGACTTGCCTGTTTTCTTTTGGACCGCCACCCAGGCCCAAAGGGGTCATGAGATTATTCATGCTAGAAACTTCCGTGTGCAGCCACAAGCCATTACGGGCTCTAGCATAGTTGACGAAGTTGTGCGAACTCTTACAGTGGTAGACTAGCAGATGTAGGGGATGTAGGTGGTACGGTCTACCTGATCGTAAGGTGCTAGCACTTCTGAAAGACTATGTCTCGGTCATCCGTCTTCTCAAACACCATGCAGTGCGAGAAACCAAACGGAGGCGATCAAGTCTTGTGGGGAAAAGTCCGCAAACCTCTGCAGAGTGTAATAAACTAATCATGGTTACCTGTGTCCTCGGTTATGGACATCTTGAGTATCTAGTACCTGGATTATCATGTGAATCTCAACATGTTACCCTAAATTAATTTTGTTGGGCTTTGTTAATGATGATGCTTAATTGGGATTGAGAATGCTGTCAACCATTCTCAATGTTTAACAACCACCATGATAGTAATAAAATTTATTCCTTTGAAGTAGGGAAAAATTGGCTTTACGCAAAACTGTAACCATAGAGCTTTCCACCAGCCAAATATGCATATAGTATAGCTGTTTCATTCCATTACTCTCTATGTGTTACCTTGCCAGCATATTCCATGTGCTGACCCGTTTTCGGGCTGCAACGTTAATGTCGCAGACTTTTCAGACGATGATTAAGGAGTTTTTAGGTCGTGGTCCTATACAGTGATGCCGTTGGAGTTGATGGACTCACTTATCTTCCAAGCCTTCCGCTGTTATCATTATTAGATGGCCTTAAGCCATATTTATTGTATTAAGTTCTCTTTTGAGACACTCGATGTAATAAGTGTGTGATTGCTACTCTGCTATAAATCCTCCGAGTACTGTGTGGTGTCAGCATTACTGATCCAGGGATGACACCGGAGCACAGAGATCAGACTGTTTGAGGTCTGGTCGCTACAATCATGAAGAGAATATTTTATGTGATAGTTATAGTGTTGAATTTGATTATGATCCTACATGTAATTATTATGAGAGGAAATTATGGTTGTAGAAATTTTCATGTTACTAAATTACCTCTTGTTATGTTGAGATCGTCAAAGTTTTATTCCTCTCCTTTACATATGTTAGATGTTTCTTGTCTTGATAATTTGTTTGATCATAAAATTCCTATGCATAGGAAGTATGTTAGACTTAAATGTGTCTTTCACATATTTCATGATGATCTCTTTGTGTTTCAATTATTATCTTTCGTGTGAGCATCGTTGAAATCTTATGCCTAGCTAAGGACATAAAACTATAGCGCTTGTTGGGAGGCAACCCAATGAATAAAATTTATTTTTGCTTCCTATTTTTGTGTGTTAACACAATTATGCTACTGTTATGATTGTGTCTTCATGTTTGAATTATTAGTGTTTGTGCCAAGTAAAGCCTTTAGGATCTTCTTGGGCGATAGTTGTTTGATCTTGCTGAAAATAGAAACTTTTATGCTCACGAAATTAATTATCATTTTTTTTACCAGAGAGCGATAAAATACCCATTCCACTTGCAGTATATCAGTATACAAATTTCTCAGGTCGTCCTAATTTTTCAAAAAATTTGGAGTTACAAAAGTATTCGAAATAGTCAGATTGCTACAGACTGTTCTGTTTTGACAGATTCTATTTTCTTTGTGTTGTGTGCTTATTTTGATGCCTCTATGGTTTTCTCTGATGAGTTTTTGCCATAGAAAAGTTGGAATATAGTAGATATAATACAAGAAAAAAAATATGAATTGGTTTGATACATCACTTATAGTAGTAATTTATTATTCTTACACTAACGGATGTCACGAAGGTTTTGTTGACTTTTGTGTGATTGAAGTTTTCAAGTTTTGGGTTATCTTACGATGGTTGAAGGAATGATGGAAGAGCCTAAGCTTGGGGATGCCCCCACATCCCAAGCTATTATCCAGAAATTAGCAACCAACTAAGCTTGGGGATGCCCCCGAGTGGCATCCCCGCTTTCTTCCAACGATCATCGGTATTTTACTTGAAACTATATTTTTATTCGTCACATGATATGTGTTTTGCTTGGAGCGTCTTGTATGATATGAGTCTTTGCTTGTTTTATTTTATGTTTTAAGTCATCAATCCTTGCTGGACACACCTATTTGAGAGAGCCAAAATTATAATCATGACTTGTTAGAATTGCTCTCTATGCTTCACTTAAATTTTTATGAGCAATGGACTTACTCTAGTGCTTCACTTATATCTTTTTTGAGCATGGTGCACTTTAGTATTTTTGAAGAAATGCTCTCTTGATTCACTTATATTTATTTGAGAGTTAGTAAAATTTTCAAGAAATTATCTCTTGCTTCACTTCAATTAATTCGAGAGAAAGAAAAATATATATGGCTCATGATCTTCACTTATATTTGTTTGAGCTTGTCAAAATAAATACATGAAAATTAGTCCCAAAGTGATATATATCCAAGAAGGATACAATAAAAACTTTCATGAAGATAATTGGACAAAATAAACCTGATTCTTAGTAATAGTTTTGAGATATGATGATGTGATATGTGAGTCATCTTGATGAGTAATTATGCTTTAGTAAGATTATTGGTGTTAAGGTTTGTGATTCCCTATGCAAGTACGAAATTCAATAGTCATGCAATGAAATTATATCGTACTTGTGGTGCATTATTCAGTGTTATTTATGCTTAATGCTTGCTTATGAGTTTATTCGTTTCTTAGTTGGTCGCTTTCCAATCTTTTGCTAGCCTTCATTTTGCACTAAGTATGATCACTACTTGTGCATCCGAAAACCTTTAAACCCAGTTTTGCCACATGAGTCCACTATATCTACCTATATGTGGTATTCTTTTGCCATTCTAAGCAAATTTGCATGTGCCATCTCTAATTTTCAAAATAAACTTATCTTTTGTGTGTTTGTTTTGCTCGCGGAGCAATGAGGGGTGGCTAATATTTTCCGTGCTAGATGTGTTATTCTCAAGATGAGTGTTTATTCACTTGTCATTGCACGAGAGTAAGGCAAAGGTATTAGGGATTCCCAGTCCCGAAATGCAAAAAAAATAATAAATTCCTTGGAAAGTGTTGGTATGGAGGGCTGCCATGGATATGGCTAGCCATGGAAAGTGAAAGTTATGGTGGAAAAAGGAATAAACTTTATTTTCTGTGCGGGAACCACTTATGATATATCTATCCATGGAAAGTATTGGGAACTCTAAGTCGTTTTTGTTGGTGGGATGGATACACATCTCAAAATGTTTTTATCTCTAAGTTTTTCGCTTTGAGCTCTGGCACCTATACAAATCCCTATTTTCCTCTGCGAAGGGCCTTTCTTTTATGTTATGCAATTTTTTATTTTGAGTCTCCATCTTCTCTTATAAAAGCACCAACTAGGAGGCAATATGATCGTACTTAAGTATTGGGTGTAGATAATATTCGAGTGTGTTTCATGAATGGATCAATGTTTGAGCATGATGGGCTAGGGATAACTTATTTTAGCATTGATATTTCGAAAGACAGGGTTGCTTGTTGATATGCTTGAGTATCTAAATTATCATGTCAACACTAGACTATTTCTTTGAACAATTAAAAGTCCAATTGTCCATGCTATAAAGAAAAGAATATGATATGACATGATAGGCAACATTCCACATCAAAAATTCTGTTTTTATCACTTACCTACTCGAGGACGAGTAGGAGTTAAGCTTGGGGATGCTGATACGTCTCCAATGTATCTATAATTTTGATTGTTCCATGCTGTTATCACTACAAAAAAAGACACAACCGTGACATTTTGGGCCGAACAAAAAAATTCTGTCATACTTATGCCACTTCTATGACGATAATTGTGACAAAACCCGGTATCATCATAGATGTGGTGGGGTCCTACTTCTATGACAAAAATCATGACAGAAAATGGGCTTTTCGTCCTGGGCGGGCCGGAGACGCAGCTGCATGACATTCTTTGGGCCGTCCATGATGGAAAAAACCGTGGTAGAAGCGAGGGCGAGGAAAATATCAGGGAGTTCTCGGTTATGGTGGGTGGTCGGGGGCCGAGCGATGCGCGTTTCTCTCGTACGTACACGCGTGTGTGTGAGGCGTTGGGCTCTAACTGAACCCGAGTGATTGCACTGCAGGCTACGTGTTACTGAACCCAATCGATCCCTTGCTGTTAACTGAACCCGAGTGATTCGTTCGCTACTGCTGCTAACTGAAGCCGTTCGATGCTGCCTCTGGATGAACAGTGAGCGTTATTGGGGGGTTTGGATGAACAGTTCCCGATGGGGGGTTGGATGAACAAGACCCCGTGGTAGTAGAGGCCGTTGCCGCTGGGTGAACAGTACCCCGATCGATCGAGCCGCTGGAGGGGTGGATGAACAAGACCCCATGGAGGGCTGGATGAACAGGACGACCCCGTGGAGGGCTGGATGAACGGTAGCCTGTGGAGGGGTGGTTGAACAGGACCCCATGGAGAGGGCTGGTTGAATAGTAGCCGATGGAGGAGCGCGCGGTGGAGGCTGGATGAACATGAGCCCGTGGATGAACAGTCGCAGGTGGAGGCTGGAGGGAGTCGACGGTGGATGAACAGTAGCCCATGGAGGCTGGGGGAGGTCGACGGTGGAGATGAACAGTATCCCGTGGAGTCCTGTTTTGCGGTACGCCACACCCCTCCTGATGAACAGGACCCCCGTTTCGACCGTAGCGCTCCAACACAAGTCTGTTTCCTCCGTTTTGCGGTACACCACACCCCTCCCAATCAACAGGACCCTGTTTCGACTGTAGGAGGTTTGTTTCCTCCGTTTTGCGGTACGCCAGACCCCTCCTGATGAACAGGATCCCGTTTCCACCGTAACCGGTCGAACACAAGGCCGTTTCCTCCGTTCTGCGGTACGCCAGACCTCGTTTCCATTGGCTGTTCCGTCCAAGCCGGTTGGCTCCCGATGAACACGACAATGCATTCCGTTCCGACCCAGCCAGTTGGCTCCCCATGAACACGACGACGATGTAGTTTCTCCGTTCTGACCCAGCCACAACCATGTACACAAGCCCTGACCATACGTATGCGCGAGTAGGCGTTCGAGACCCCGCCCGTATGTATGTACGTGGCTGTATTTTCTTTCTTGCACCCTGGCCGCTATACGTACGTGTACGTGCTACGTGCGCGCCTCTACTACGACCCATGCGCGCCTCTACTACGACCTGTGCACGCCTCTACTATGACACGTGGCCTTCCTTGCACGACCACGGTTCATTGCTGCAGCCTGCAGACAGACCGATTGTATGTACGTACACATTCGCGACCAGAATGACAATGCTACGTACGTTTCGACCAGGTGGGTCCCGACTATCAGGCACTTCCTTGCGTGCGAAGATGTAGCTGGTGGGTCCCAGCAGTTAGGGGGAAAACATTTTTTTCTGCGAAATACGGTGGCCCGTCTGGTGCGTCCCTGCTGTCAGGTGGAGGAATCCTTATTTTGCGCGTAATAAGGAGGCACTTCCTTTCTCCGGTCGTGGACCCAGCTTTCAGCCTCTCCACGTACAGTACTCTTCCGATGGAAGTCGTTCCTTGACCACGTTGACCATGCCGCGCCAAGAGCACCAGGGCGGTGGACGACGGCGAGGCCTAGGAAGGGGACGACGCGGAGCCGGGGAAGATGCGGTAGTGGAAGCCCACGCGGAGAGGAGTTTGAGGGTTCACTGGTTCGGCTGCGGTGTGAGGCTGCCGTTGCTGTAGGGCCTAGCCAGCGGTGGGAGTAGTAGAGGGCGGTGAGGCCTCTGCGGCAACACAGCCGGCCACGGGAGGCAGGAGCAGGCGGCACGACCGATGCTGCTCTGGGCGGCTGGAGCAAGAATACTAGAGGTTGAAGAAGCACTACGGCCGTTGGATGGACATCGTACGGTCACTGGAGCTAGAATCGATCATATTGACTAAGTTGACAAAGCCCTCCATCCCCGTCAACTTAGTAGGCCCACAAGTCAGCCTCCCACTATGCTAGGTCCCAGCTAGTAGGGGAAGTATTCATTTTTTGTGTGCAATACGGAGGCACTTCCTTGTGTGCGAAGATATAGCTGGTGGGTCCGAGCTGTCAACGGGGGGAACATATTTTTCGCAAAATACAGAGGCCCTTCCGATGAGTCCGAGATGTCAGGTGGACGAATCATTATTTTGCGCGTAATAATGAGGCATTTCCTTGTGTGCGGAAGTGGGCGCGGCTGTCAGCCTCTCCACGTACAGTCCACTTCCGATGGATGTCGTTCGTTGACCATGTTGACCACACCGCGCCGAGAGCACCAGGGAGGTGGATGACGGCGAGTCCTACGAAGGGAACGACGCAGAGCTGGGGAAGACACGACAATGGCTTCCCACGTGGTGGGGAGTATGAGGGTTGACTGGTACAGCTGGCGTCGCCGGAGAATAACAACAGGTGTGGGTGAGTAGAGGGATGGCTAGGCCAGCGATGGGAGTACGGTGGGGCGGTGAGGCCTGCGTAGCAGCACAGGCGGCCGCGGGAGGAGGGAGCAGGCAGTCCCGCCGGCGCTTGTTTGAGCGCCTGGAGCAGGAAGAGCAGAGAATGAAGAAGCACGACGGCCGTTGGATGGACATCCAACAGTCACTGTGTGTGCGTCAACCCTTTTTTTAGGAAAGCCTCAAATCTGGGGGAAATAGCATACAACCCATCTGCCAATATTTCTAATAATTTACAACCCATTTGCTAATTCTTAAGGATTTTTTGGAGCCCATATTCTTTTTGTTAGCATTACATACCATATTGAGGCCACGGTTAAAAAATTATACGAAATTTTGCAAATTTCGATGCGGTCCAAACTGTTTTTAATCCCGAAATTTCGAGTCACATTCAAACTAATTTTAAAAATAAATGTATATCAATATAAAATCCAACAAATTGTCCACGCAGAAAAATCAATGCAATTTAAAATATCAAAATGAATTTTTTTGAAACTAATTGCCAGTTTGATGTGTTTTAAAAATGTAGAGCCCATTTCTCATTACTGATAGGCCATTTTCTTGGCCAGCCGAATGAAGCTCTCCTCGTCTTGAAAGTTTGCAGCCAAACAGGCATGACAAAGCGACTTACTTGACAAATCACAAAAAACCGGGCTAGCCATTTTCAGAAAGAACAAAAAAACTACTGGGCTGGTCTGTGGTAAACATAAAAGAAAAGGCTGTCTAGACACGCTAGAGTGCCCCGCACAGCCCATTTGACACCCTGCTTCCGTCTCAAAAACAAATTAGATAAATGCCAGTCCAATTATGGCGATTCATAAAAATGCCACTGCAATTTTCAAACTTTGAAAAATGCCACTGCAATTTTTGCAAACTTTGAAAAACGCCACTGCAATTTGCAAACTTTAAAAACCGTCACTCCAGACTTCGAAAAATGCCACTAGAAATGGCATGAAATGACATTTTTCAAAGTTTGGAAATTGCGGTGGCATTTCTCGGAATCACCAGATTTGGAGTGGCATTTATCAAATTAACCCAAAACAAAAATAACTGGGCGAGCTGCTCGGTCCCTGGTGTCAGCCGCTCGTTGTGCAATTCTCTCGTTTATTGACTATGTTGACAATGGCATGGGACCCAGATGTCAGAAATCCATTAGGAGGAGCCATTTTTTTATTGGCTTGAAATAAGGAGGCACTTGCTTGCATACTGCCATGACCTTGGTGGGTCCCCACTGTCATCCTCTCCACGTACAATCATCTCCTGATTGTGTACACGTCAACCTGGTAGGCCCACAAGTCAGCCTCTAAACCCGTGGCGGACAAATACAACCCATTTAAAAAAATAACAGCCCTTTCCATACGCTCAAACAGAAAGTTCAACATTCAGAGCAAAGTATCAGGTCTGATCCAGATATAGAGTACTGAAGTTCCACGTTAACAACCATCATAGCCAAGTTAACTCTCTACTCCCACTAATACTCTAGTAGTTTACAAGTACTAACTTACTCTTAGCTAACTAGACGATGCCGGTCGCCATCTGTGGTACACGCTAAACGCCAGCACCGGCGTCCTCCGCCTCGCCTCAGACTTGCCATAGGTGTGATAGGGCGCGTTGTTCGCGCGCGTTGGCCCTTTCCATGCCGGCGTGGTCCACGGAAGCTTCGGCTTCTAAGCAGGAAACTCACTTGATGAGCTTGTTGTAAAATTCGGCGTCGCGAACGCGTGCGTGCCTGACAGCCTCCAGGGCTATTTGCCGCCGGCATCCACGTAGTCGACCCAGTTGCGGGCGCTCTGCTCATGACTCAGAGCGTCGGTGCGCTACTGCTCCATGTCCCGCTGGTGGTGCAAATCAGCAATACGCTGCTCCTCCGCCAGGCCGTCGTGCTCGAACAACTCTTCATACTCCGCATTGCCATCTAAAGACCGATAGAATGCCTCCTCCCTCCGTCTGCCTTCTGGTGAAAAACATAACACTAGTTCCGGCGGTGACCGCCTTCGGTGTCGCCTATCGCGGATGGGTGGGGGCATGGTGGACGTGGCGAGAGCGAGGATAAGTGGCGAGCGATGTCGGGCCGGTGGGGGCTTATGAGAATAGGGCGAGTTGGGTGATGGTGCCACCGGAGAAGCCCGGGAAACAGTAATTATAGGCGGAAGGTAGGCGAACTAGCGTGTCGGGGGAAACACGACGGTCATCGCGGTCATCAGAATTCAATGCATAAGCAGGCATGGCTTAGTGCCCCAGCTTGCCGTGGAAAACTAGGAAAACTGAAATTATGACTGTGTCGTCCCGTCCCATTAGTGGTGCGTCCCGTCCGTGCTGGGTCGCACGCCGGCATGACGGTCAAATGAGTGCACACGAATCATCCAGATGAGGTACTCCCTCCTTGTCAATAATGATTCTACGGATTTAAAAGGCCCGCAACAATTAAAGCACATCTTTTTAGCATCAGTTAGCTGCCTTAATTACGGCCGGCTGCATGCAGCCACTCAGAATCGCTCGCAGCTAGTACGCGGAGCAGCATGCAACGAGTCGCAGCCGAGGGCACGCATGCAGCCACTTAAATCGCTGGAATTAATTAGGCTTAAACTTCTGCATGTAGTTTATTACTGTCATGCCTTGGTCTTGCTGCTTTGGCTCACGGAACTAATAAACCCGGACGGAGGGAGTACCTTTGGTTGGTGAGATTTTTGAATTAAGCCCTGCAAACCAGAAAGGAGGTACTAGTACGTACGTGATCCGCTATTTATTCGTGTAGGATCGAGTAGGTCGTTTCTTGAATTGAGCCCTGCTAACCGGAAAGGAGGTAGTACGTGCGTGATCCGCTATTTATCCGTGGAGGATCGAGTAGGTCGGATGGTGTACGTGTATGATTGCATTGGCTGATGATCGTTAGCTGGGAGATATGGCATTTGCGAACGTTTTTGCTGGCAGTTTCTTCAGATTCGCATGGCATTTTCTTCAGAGCAGCTTGTCAGTTTCTTCAGAGGTAGGCATTTTTATTCAAAAAACTGCCACTTCAGATCTTGCGTCGCAACTAAAACTGCCATGAGCGCATTAGTAGGCTAGCTAGTGATCGATCAGTAACTTCTAAACACTGAGCGAATAGAAATAAGGAACTATTAGTAACTTGTAAACATTGAGAACACAGAAATAAGGATCATGCTGTGCATAATAGTAAGAGTCGATCCGTTCGAAATGTTCACACGAGACTCATAGGCCTGGCATTGTAATATGTTCACATTAGTAGCCCAAATTCAAAACCAACTAGTATGATTCCCATACATAAGATCAACATGTTAATGCATCTCAATGATTCACAGATCATATACAAATATGTAGCTCCAAAAGCAAAGATCTAGAAAAAACATCTGTTCTTCCTACTAACATGGATGCTTCTCTTGGCCAACATTCAATACAGACTGAAAGACAAATTTGTTTGTGAAGTCTACAATTCCTCTTGCAAACGTAAGTGGTTTCACCAACAGCTGGAACCATGAGAATGAACCACACATGATGGAGAAACATCCACTGCAATATGATTTGGTCTTCTCTCGATCACACGGCGAGACTATTTTCGAAATACAAACTTTAACTTAGGCAAAATGATGCCCATTGTATAATCAGACCAAAGCAATGAAGCACCTAGTGTTGGCCAATAAAAAGTACAATACTACTTTTCTGTAGTCCATGAAGTGACTATCCAATCTTTCTGTGTCTATTTCAAATGGCACTGCATGTAGTGACTATACTATTCTCTTGTGCAGTTCAACCAAAATTGTGGTCACTTTGTTTGTTTTCCAAATAGCAACAGGCAGACATCTCTGTCTGCACAAATATCAATCAGCTAGTAAACATGTACTCCACCTTGTATTTTTGTTTTAAACACATCTCTTCCGCTTAGCATCTGTCATGTTTTGCGCTAGACAATTTCATACTGAATTGATTTGCTGGTTCAGAGCAGAAATATAGCGCCTATTCTTCATCAGACCAAGGATATCCATGTTCGCAGTGATGGAAGTGGTGAAATCGGTACAACCGAAATTGAGCATCCAATCATTGAATCCTGTCCTGCACCTCCAATGTAGGTCCACCCTGCCAATACATTCACATGCAAACCACTAGTATTACTATCTAATGACAGTACAGAAAGAGTAGCAAGATAGTAGCAAACCATGTACCTTCGCAATGAACAACTCATAGTGCCACCAATAGGATATAATGGTTTGGAAGAAAACATGCTCCTAATGTTGAACCATTTGGACTTTTTGTGCAGTTCCACTAAAATCGAGAATCCCCGTTTGCATAGATATTGAAAGTGTGATTACTATAAAAGTGACACTAGTTGAAGCATAGACTCACAAATATAAGCATTCCAATTTCTTAATGGGAAAAGGTAGCAAGACTGTTTCTAACCACCTGTTTGAAGGAATAAATAAGGCAACAACGGCTGATGTCAGGAATGCATATATAGTTCTTTCTGAAAGAATGATCAATTCCTGACCTTTCCTCTTCTTTTAAGCATATTTTGTGCAGTTCAACTAAAATAAAAATCCATCAGCGCCTTGTCAATTCAGTGACACTGTACAAAAGGAAATGACTTAACATTACATCATGATGTCAGGTATGTAGTCGACAAGCATTAGAGACAAACATACAGACCTCCTCCGACAACATAATGAACATTAATTTTAACAAAGGTGTGACTAGCTTTACCTGGATAATTTGAGTGAACTTTACACCCTCTCTTCCTTAATATAAGACTTTTCACAGTTCAATTTAAAGTACCCAAACGTCTAGTATTTAGAAAAACATGTAGTAGTTTTCTTGAGCACATATCTGGGAAAGCTTGCCACACTTTATTTATGTCCATACAATAATGCAACACCATTCGAATAGTACAAATATACACTAATCCAGTGGCTAGTGCAACAGTAGAGTAGTTATTTTGTTACAGGGTACAGTACAATGGTTTTACTGAACAGATTTCAATAAACTCTAGCACTAGAAGATTTCTATAAGAATTAACAATACAAAATGTAAAGGTAACAAGTTTCAGCATTGGTATACTAGCTGTGCATGAGCATTAAACCAAATACAAAAGTCTGAAGGTAACTAGCATTATTAACTAATGACAGTATAAAAAAATTGCAAACCATGTACCTTCAAGGTAAATATCATTTCAAACTCAAGGGGACCTAAAAATTGCTATCCCAAACATAAAAAACTTGATCGAACGAATCAAAAGAATAGCCGGAGGAGGAGGTGCCCACCTTGACCTTTCATCTTGACATTGTAAAAAAATTGACTTACCTCATGAAAGTGAGGTATGTAATCTATAAGCATTAATAGTGAAAAAATCTGAAGGTAGTAACAAGATTCATCGTTGGTATACTGGCTATGCAACAACACTAGAATGCCTTAGGTGAAAAATCTTTAATACATCCACAATCAACAGCTAACCCTGAAATAATCTAGTGACATTAAATGACATTGCTTAAATTTATCGGTGGCATTAGACTGAGTGCGACATTAGTTAAATGTGGCATCACTTTAGCAGTAGCATTGCTTGACTTGACTGCTGGCATTATACTAACAACAAAAAAGTGGCAATAAGAGCATGGGAGGCCCATTCAGACAGTGGGAGCACCAGTACGATGTATCTCCACGGACGCATATAGCGGTGAGGGAGGTATGGTTGCCCAAAGCAACAAATATCCAGGCAGCATATGTGGATTACGTCCCATTTTTGTTCTCTTTAGCCACCTTTTTCCTATGTGAGAACAACGAACCGATCGACCTGGTCATTCTCTATTGCGTTGTCATGCCTTTCTACCCTTCTTCAACCAAGAGACACGGGACTCGTTCCTTAGCTACTAATTTTCCCCTTTTCAACCTAGATGCGGGTTCGATGCCTACTCTCTTGGACAGTACAGTCTCCCTTCCTTTCCTTATTCAACCCAGACATGGATTAGTCTGCATGAAGTAGGGTTTCCTTTAATAGTGCAAATTAAGGTTTTCATTTGCGTGACCAGCAGAGCAGAGGATAGCAAATTGGGAAGATGGTGGAGTGGAAAAAGATCCACATGCAGCGATGTGGCAGATGGGGCAATAGAACAAGGGTATGGTTCGAAAAGAGGTAGCATACCTGAGGGTCGGTGGGAAGTGGCTTCGCTCGTGGTCGTCGTCCTCCGCACACACTACGACAGTGAGCTTCGGGACGGAGGCCATCCCGGGCGGATGCTAGGTCTGAGAGGACGGCCTTGTCGTCAGTGTGTGACCTCGCTCACCGACGAGGAGTGCGTCAATGATGCACGTCCTTTTCTTCCCCGCAGGATCTGTGACCACCGGTGAGGAGGGAGAGAGAGGCCGTCTTTTTTAGATCTGGAGAGAGGGTGATAGTGTGAGAAGCAAGTGGGCGGCCCCTAGCAAGAAAGAGCTGAAGCTCCAACCTATATATCTTTTTACACTACTAGTACTAGAGTTGGTGTAGCGACCCGACCTCAGATGCTCAAGTCTCTGTGCTTCAGTGTCATCCCTGGATCGGTAATGCTGACACACACAGTACTTGAAGGATTTATAACAGAGTAGCAATCACACACTTATTACATCGAATGTCTCAAGAGAGAACTTATTACAATAATATGGCTTAAGGCCATCTAATACGATAACAGAGGAAGGCTTGGAAGATAAAGTGAGTCCATCAACTCCAACGGCATAGCTGAGCTGCACGGCAACGACCTAACGAACCTTACTCCTCGTCTGAAAAGTCTGCAACATAATACGTTGCAGCCCAAAAACGGGTCAGCACATGGAATATGCTGGCAATATAACACAGTAGAGCAAGAACAGAATAATGCTATCACTATATGCATATTTGGCTGGTGGAAAGCTCTATGGTTATAGTTTTTGCGAAAAGCCAATTTTCCCTACAACAAAGGAATATATTTTTTAACTACCATGGTGGTTGAACAACATTGAGAAGGTTCCTCCAACTCAATCCCAATTAAAGTGATTAACAACCCAACAATATTAATTCAACATGATGAGATACATGTGATAACCCAAGTACTAGAGACTCAAGATTGTCCATAACCGGGGACACGGCTAACCATGATTAGATTGTACACTCTGCAGAGGTTTGCGTACTTTTCCCCACAAGACTCGATCGCCTCCGTTTGAATTTCTCGCACTACATGGTGTTTGAGAAACGGATGACCAAGACACAGTCTTTCAGAAACATTAACTCTTTACTCCGGACAGACCATACCAAACCTACATCCCACTACCTGCTGATCTGCCTCTTCAAGAGCTTCACGTAACTTACTCAACTATGCTAGAGCCCATAATAGCTTGTGGCTGCACACGGAAGTTTCTAGCATGAATCACCTCAGTTCCCTTTGAGCCTGGGTGGCGGTCCATAGGAAAATCACACAGAACCCCGAGATTTCCAAAAATACAGGCAACACTGGGTTCCCCAGTGTAGCGACCAGACCTCAAACAGTCTCATCTCTGTGCTCCGGTGTCATCCCTGGATCAGTAATGCTGACACCACACAGTACTCGGAGGATTTATAACAAAGTAGCAATCACACATTTATTACATCGAGTGTCTCAATAGAGAACTTGTTACAATAAATATGGCTTAAGGCCATCTAATAACGATAACAGCGGAAGGCTTGGAAGATAAGTGAGTCCATCAACTCCAACGGCATCACTGAGTATAGAACCACGACCTAAAAACTCCTTAATCGTCGTCTGAAAAGTCTGCAACATTAACATTGCAGCCCGAAACGGGTCAGCACATGGAATATGCTGGCAAGGTAACACATAGAGAGTAATGGAATGAAACAGCTATACTATATGCATATTTGGCTGGTGGAAAGCTCTATGGTTACATTTTTGCGTAAAGCCAATTTTCCCTACTGCAAAGGAATAAATTTATTTAACTATCATGGTAGTTGTTAAACATTGAGAATGGTTGACAGCATCCTCAATCCCAATTAAATATCATCATTAACAAAACCCAACAAAATTTAATTTAGAGTAACATGTTGAGATTCACATGATAATCCAGGTACTAGATACTCAAAACGTCCATAACCGGGGACACGGCTAATCATGATTAGTTTATTACACTCTGCAGAGGTTTGCGCACTTTTCCCCACAAGAATCGATCGCCTCCGTTTGGTTTCTCGCACTACATGGTGTTTGAGAAGACGGATGACCGAGACATAGTCTTTCAGAAGCGCTAGCACCTTACGATGGATAGACCGTTACACCTACTTTCCCAGACATCCGCTAGTCTACCCTGTAAGAGTTCGCATGACATACTCAACTATGCCAGAGCCCATAATGGCTTGTGGCTGCACACGGAAGTTTCTAGCATGAATAATCTCATGACCCCTTTGGGCCTGGGTGGCGGTCCAAAAGAAAACAGGCAAGTCCTGGAATACCCAGGTGCCTCAATCCACCCAGATGTGTGTTTAAGTTGCCACCTTAGATAAACCATTAATTAATAAAACTCACATCTGTCATGGATATCACTCACCCAATCCACGTCTACTAGCATAGCATGGCATAATAAGCAAACGTAGAAGTAACTCCCAAAGGTTTGATAATAACAGGTAATAGGTACTACCTCATCTACTTCCCATCCCACAATTTAATTAGATCCTAATCATGCAATGTGTGAGGATTGATCTAATGCAATAAAACTAGGTAGTAGAAAATGTATGATCAAAGTGTTACTTGCCTTGCTGATGATCCACGAAACCTAGAGATTCAAAGTAACAGGCGGCGCACTCCGGGTATTCTATCGCAGACAAACAAACAAGCATACAATAAGTACTCATCTAATGCACAGGTAAAACTCAAATAAGAGATCTAACCAGAAGGTTCAACTTAAGAACTCCGGTTGGCAAAAAGAATCAAATCGAACGAAGCAACGAAAGTCAAATGGCGAAAGAAAACAACTTCGTTCTACTAATCTGGATCTAAGTCAAATTTTACAGTAGCAAAAACCTGTTTAAGTTGGTTAAACGGATAGAGGGTTTCGAGACAAAACTCCAGGCGCTTGTATCGCCTGATTCCGATAAACGAGCGAAAAGTTATACTAAAACGAAAATCGAATCAGAAATCATGATCAGAAAAATCACGAGAAAAAGAAAAACGATGAACGTTTGCTAGAACGAACGAACGCTCGCTAAATAAATAAATCGGAAAAACCGATCTATTAAAAAAACCGAAACTAAAAAAACCGACGAAAACCGAACGGAAAACCGAACGGTTTTTTTTAAAAAACCCGGCGGCACGGGTATCGAGGCGAGGCGAACCTCGGGCGGCGGGTCGGCGGCGGTGGCGTCCGGCAGGGTGGCAGCGGCGGGCGGCGGCGTCGGCGGTGGCGGGGCAGGGAGGCGCGGTGGCTAGGGTTTCGGGGGCGGCGGCTGGGCCTCGGGCTGGCTCCCCCCGGCTTATAAAGCCTTGGCGGGCCGGAGTCCCGGTCGGACACGGCCTGTAGGTCAGTTTGTTTTTTTTATATAATTATGCGCGGAAGAAAAATAAAAATATATACTAAACGGACTCCAAAAATCCCGAAATAAATATTCCCGGGTTTCTAAAATCAAGCCGCACAAGGTGAACATTTATTTGGGGCCTAAATGCAATTTTGAAAAACGCGCATTTTTCCTAAATTCAAATAAAATAACGAAAAACTCTGAAATAAAATCTTATTTGATTTTATTATTAAATCCTCAATATTTCTTTATTTTGGGAAAGTCATTTTATTCCCTCGCTCATATTTTTGTAATAGAAATAATTGATGATAAAATAATTAAAATCAAATAATCCTATTCTCAAAATTTGAGAAAACTCAAATATGAAAATAACGAAATCCCCCAACTCTCTCCGTGGGTCCTTGAGTTGCGTAGAATTTCTAGGATCAAAACCAAAAGCAAATAAAATATGATATGCATTGATGATCTAATGTATAACATTCCAAATTGAAAATTTGGGATGTTACAAACCTACCCCCCTTAAGATGAATCTCGCCCTCGAGATTCGGGTTGGCTAGAAAATAGGTGAGGGTGGTCCTTGAGGAAATCTTCCTCTCGTTCCCAGGTGGCTTCATCCTCCGTGTGGTGGCTCCACTGAACTTTGCAAAACTTGATAACCTTGCTGCGAGTAACTTGACTGGCAAACTCGAGAATCTTAACTGGTTTCTCCTCATAGGTCAAATCGTTATCCAACTGAATTGCTTCCAACGGTACTGTGTCTCTTAAGGGTATGTCAGCCATCTCCGCGTGGCACTTCTTCAACTGAGAAACGTGGAACACATCATGAACTCCTGACAATCCTTCGGGCAATTCCAACTTGTAGGCCACTTCTCCCATACGCTCCAAAACTCGATATGGTCCTACAAATCATGGCGCTAACTTTCCTTTGACCCCAAAATGCTTTGTTCCCCGTAGTGGAGATACTCAAAGATAAGCTCTATCTCCAACTTCGTAAACTGTCTCTTTGCATTTAGAATCTGCATAACTCTTCTGTCTGGACTGGGCTATCTTGAGCCTATCGCGAATCAACTTCACCTTCTGTTCAGACTCTTTAATCAAGTCAGGTCCAAACAACTGGCGGTCTCCAACTTCGTCCCATGACAACGGTGTCCTGCACCTCCTTCCGTACAAGGCTTCGAAAGGGGCCATCTTTAAACTGGTTTGGTAACTGTTGTTGTAAGAGAACTCTGCATATGGCAAATTGTCGTCCCAACTAGATCCATAATCTAGCACACAAGCTCTCAGCATATCCTCCAAAATCTGATTGACTCTCTCGGTCTGTCCATCTGTCTATGGATGAAAAGCTGTGCTGAACTCTAGCCTGGTAACCAAAGTTTCATGCAACTGCTTCCAGAACTTTGAGGTAAACTGGGTTCCTCTATCTGATACGATACTCCTAGGAACTCCATGCAGACATATGATCCTGGTCATGTATATCTTTGCCAACTTAGCACTGGTGTAAGTGGTCTTTACTGGGATGAAATGAGCTACTTTCGTCAACCGATCAACTACAACCCAAATTGAGTCATAGCCTGAACGAGTCCTGGGTAATCCCGTGATAAAATCCATGCCCAACTTATCCCACTTCCATTCGGGTATCGGCAATGGTTGTAGCAATCCTGCTGGCTTCTGATGCTCTACCTTTACTCTCTGACACACATCACAAACTGCTACATACTCCGCAATATCCTTCTTCATTCCGGTCCACCAGAAAATATCCTTCAAATCCAAATACTTCTTGGTATTTCCTGGGTGAATCGAATATGGTGAATCGTGTGCCTCTTGCAGAATTAGCTTCCTAATCTCCGGGTCATTGGGCACATAAACACGGTCTTCAAACCATAGGATGTCGTGCTCATCCTCACGAAATCCTTTAGCCTTTCCTTCGCTTATTTTCTCCTTTATAGAGGCAATCTCCTTGTCAGTCTTCTGAGCTTCTGTGATTCTATCCATCAAAGTTGACTGAATCTTTAATGCTGCTAGATAGCCTCTCGGAACTATTTCCAAACATAGTTCACGAAGATTTTCGGCTAACTCCCTTGGTATTTCTCCCGTCATTAATGTATTGACATGGCTCTTACGGCTTAATGCGTCAGCTACTACATTAGCCTTTCCGGGATGGTAATGCAATCTCATATCATAATCCTTGATGAGCTCCAACCATCTTCTTTGTCTAAGGTTTAACTCCTTCTGTGTGAAAATGTACTTCAAACTCATGTGATCCGTGTACACCTCACAATGGTTTCCAATGAGGAAATGTCTCCATGTTTTCAATACATGCACTACGGCTGCTAACTCCAAATCATGCGTAGCATAATTCAACTCATGAGGTTTCAGTTGTCTTGAGGCATATGAAACAACTCTCCCTTCCTGCATAAGCACTGCTCCAAGTCCTCGACGTGAAGCGTCGCAATACACCTCATAGTCCTTGGTCTGGTCTGGCAAAATCAACACTGGTGAAGTAACCAAGCGTTTCTTCAACTCCTGGAAACTAGCCTCACACTCCTCGGTCCATACGAACTTGGTATCCTTCTTTAATAACTCTGTCATAGGCTTTGCAATCTTGGAGAAATTCACAATGAATCTCCGGTAGTATCCTGCGAGTCCAAGAAAACTCTGGATCTCTCCAACTGTTGCTGGGGCTTCCCAATTTGTCACAGTATCAACTTTAGTGGGATCAACTGATATACCTTCTCCGGATATAACGTGTCCGAGGAATCCTACTTCCTTCAACCAAAACTCACATTTGCTGAACTTGGCATACAATTGATGTTCTTTGAGCTTCTCAAGTACCAATCGCAAATGTTCCTTATGCTCCTCTTCATTCTTCGAGTAAACCAGGATATCATCAATGAACACTACGACGAACTTATCCAAGAACTCCATAAACACTTTGTTCATCATGTTCATAAAATATGCAGGTGCGTTAGTCAGACCAAATGACATAACAATATACTCGTATAGCTCATATCTGGTGGTAAAAGCTGTCTTAGGAATATCCTATTCTCGAATCTTCAACTGGTGGTATCCTGATCGCAGATCGATCTTGGAGAACACCTTAGCTCCTTGCAATCGATCAAACAGATCATTGATCATTGGTAGTGGGTACTTGTTCTTGATGGTTACTTCATTCAATCCTTGATAATCAACAACCATCCTTAACGATCCATCCTTCTTCTCCACTAGAAGTACTGGCGATCCCCAAGGCGAAGAACTTGGGTGAATATATCCCTTATCCAGTAACTCTTTAATCTGCTTCTTAATTTCCACCAAATCCTTTGTAGGCATCCTGTATGGTCTCTTTGATATTGGCCCTGTGCGTGGCAAAAGCTCAATCAAAAACTCAATATCTCTATCCGGTGGCATGCCTGGCAACTCCTCTGGAAATACTTCAGGGAAATCCCTTACCACTAGTACTTCCTCCTGCACAACTCCTGTTAAACAATTTACTTGAGTCCCTTTTGGCACATGTCGGGATACATACTTGATCCTTCTCCCTTCTGGGGTAGTAAGAAAAATTGACTTACTAGCGCAATCGATGTTTCCTCCATACATCGACAGCCAATCCATACCCAGAATTACATCCAATCCTTGGGATTCCAATACTATTAGGTCTGAGGGACAAACATAGTTACCAATCCTTAATGGTAATCGATCACACCATCGACTAGCCATATATTCTGCTCCAGGCGAGGTTAGTAACATGGGTGACCTAAGGGCTTGGGTTGACAGGTTATACTTATCCACAAATCCCCTTGATATGTATGGATGCGATGCACCAGTATCAAAAAGAACGAGTGCAGTAAATGAGTTAACCAAAAACTCACCTATTACTGCATCAGGCTGAGCTTCAACCTCCTCCACGCTAACGTGGTTCACCTGTCCCCTGTTGAAAGGGTTCGGCTTCTTCCCAGAACTTCCATTGCCATTCTGGCCTTCAGGACATTCATTGGCATAATGTCCGGTCTTCTGACACTTAAAACAAGTGACTTGGCTCAGGTCCTTCTTGGCTGGGGTTGATGGGTTGGTACAGTTCTGGCCGTTGCTTCCTCCATTACCATTACCATTCCTGAGGCCATTGTGATTGTGCGAGCTACCTCCTCCATGGGTATGCTGAAAATGTCCTCCCGATCTAGGGGTAAAACGTGGCTTCTACTGAGCTCCTGAATTGTACTTTCCTTGTGCATACTTCCTCTTGCGATTTTCAATTTGCATTTGCTTGCCTTCAATCATAAGAGCATGGTCTACCAACTCCTGGTAGTTGTTGAAGGTTGCTACCATCAACTGCATGCTCAACTCATCATTCAGTCCTTCCAGAAACTTCTCCTGCTTGGCTGCATCCGTAGCAACGTCATCTGGGGCATAACGTGCTAGTTTACTAAAGTCCTCCACATATTGGCCAACTGTCCTTCCTCCTTGGCACAAGTTGCGAAACTCACACTTCTTCATGGCCATAGCTCCTGCTGAAACGTGGGCAGTACGAAAGGCCTACTGAAACTGGTCCCATGTGACAGTGTCGACAGGGAAAGTGGCTGTGAAATTCTCCCACCATGATGCTGCGGGTCCTTCAAGCTGATGCGCAGCAAACTTCACCTTCTCCGCATCCGTGCATCCTGCTGTGGTCAACTCTCTAGCTGTCTTGTGGAGCCAATCATCTGCTACTATCGGCTCGGTGCTACTGGAAAACACCAGCGGATTTAGCCTAAGAAAACGGGCTAAGTGGTCAACAGGTGGTGGTGGGTTGTTGTTGTTGTTGTTCCCCTCATTCTGATTCTGGACTAGCAACTGCATCAATGTGTTCTGCTGCTGGATCAACTGGGTGAGCTCCAGTGGAAAGGTAAATCCGGGGTCACGTCTCGGAGGCATCTGAGGGTTTAGAAAAGATGAGATATAAGAATAGATGGGGTCTAAAGAGAAAACACTACCCATATGCACATGAGGTAAAATCAAACAATTCACTTCATTCAATCAAACAAACAAGGGCATACAATCGATCTAACTATCGCAAAAGTGCTCGGACTACTGTATTTACATGGTCGACTACTACTACTACTGATGAGGTGGTCTACTAGAAATATTCTTCGGTGGCAGACTCCATGATATCTGCTCCAGCTTCATCAATATATTCATCATCGCTATCATCTGGGTCCGAGTCGGTGTCGTCGATGATGATGTAGTCTTCTGGGCGAATCTCCTTGGGTTCTTCGTCTTCATCTACTGGTGTAGGGCCTCCCATAAATATCCCGATCTTCATTGTTAGGTCGGCATTCTTATCCACTAGTACTTCAATTTCTTCTTCATAATCTTCACGTGTAGCCTTGAGTTCTTCCTCCAGTTCCTTGATTCTTGTCCTTGCCTTCTTCAGATCTATCATGTCGGCGCACATCTGGTTCTCCTGACGTCGAATGTGCTGGTTTAACTCCTGGATAAAAGCTGCAATTGATCTATCCTTTCTGGTGCTGATCATCTCCCAGTGCTCATCTCGGCGCCCACAAATCTGGTAGATAGTATCCTTGAGATCATTGCGGTAGACTTCTCCAATGCGTCCCATGGCGATGTGAGCTGCCATGCTCTTTCCTAGATTCCAAGTTGGTGCATCAAAAGAAAACTCTATGGGCTTAGTGACTGGCATGAACGTTCTTCCTGGAACTTGAACTTGAATCATCCAGCGCTCTTCTTCAGGTAAAGTGGCGTTGTAGGTTCCGGTGAAGCTGGGTACTCCTATGTTCAGGTATCTAGTGACTTCCTTCAGGTGACGTCCAAAGGGTGTATCTTCATCCGGTTGCGTGAACTTGTTCCTTGCATCCGCCATCCTAAAGAGTAGAAAAGATGAGGGGTCAGAAGAGAAGAGAGTGAATAGTGATCTAGGTTTTAGCTTAGTGGTCGTGTCCTACAGTCAGCGTGTGCTCTGATACCATCTCTGTAGCGACCAGACCTCAAACAATCTGATCTCTGTGCTCCGGTGTCATCCCTGGACCAGTAATGCAGCCACCACACAGTACTCGGAGGATTTATAACAGAGTAGCAATCACACACTTATTACATCGAGTGTCTCAATAGAGAACTTGTTACAATAAATATGGCTTAAGGCCATCTAATAACGATAACAGCAGAAGGCTTGGAAGATAAGTGAGTCCATCAACTCCAACGGCATCACTGAGTATAGAACCACGACCTAAAAAGTCCTTAATCGTCATCTGAAAAGTCTGCAACATTAACGTTGCAGCCCGAAATGGGTCAGCACATGGAATATGCTGGCAAGGTAACACATAGAGAGTAATGGAATGAAACAGCTATACTATATGCGTATTTGGCTGGTGGAAAGCTCTATGGTTACAGTTTTGCGTAAAGCCAATTTTTCCCTACTGCAAAGGAATAAATTTTATTACTATCATGGTGGTTGTTAAACATTGAGAATGGTTGACAGCATTCTCAATCCCAATTAAGCATCATCATTAACAAAGCCCAACAAAATTAATTTAGGGTAACATGTTGAGATTCACATGATAATCCAGGTACTAGATACTCAAAACGTCCATAACCGGGGACACGGCTAATCATGATTAGTTTATTACACTCTGCAGAGGTTTGCGCACTTTTCCCCACAAGACTCGATTGCCTCCGTTTGGTTTCTCGCACTACATGGTGTTTGAGAAGACGGATGACCGAGACATAGTCTTTCAGAAGCGCTAGCACCTTACGATGGATAGACCGTTACACCTACTTTCCCCTACATCTGCTAGTCTACCCTGTAAGAGTTCGCACGACATACTCAACTATGCCAGAGCCCATAATGGCTTGTGGCTGCACACAGAAGTTTCTAGTTTGAAAAATCTCATGATCCCTTTGAGCCTGGGTGGCGGTCCAAAAGAAAACAGGCAAGTCCTGGAATACCCAGGTCCCTCAATCCACCCAGATGTGTGTTGAAGTTGCCACCTTAGATAAACCATTAATTAACAATACTCACATCTGTCATGGATATCACTCACCCAATCCACGTCTACTAGCATAGCATGGCATAATGGCAAACGTATAAGTAACTCCCAAAGGTTTGATAATAAACGGGTAATAGGTACTACCTCAACTACTTCCCATCCCACAATTTAATTAGATCCTAATCATGCAATGTGTGAGGATTGATCTAATGCAACAAAACTGGGTAGTAGAAAAGGTATGATCAAAGTGTTACTTGCCTTGCTGATGATCCGCGAAACCTAGAGATTCGAAGTAACAGGCGGCGCACTCCGGGTATTCTATCACAGACAAACAAACAAGCATACAATAAGTACTCATCTAATGCACAGGTAAAACTCAAATAAGAGATCTAACCAGAAAATTCAACTTAAGAACTCCGGTTGGCAAAAAGAATCAAATCGAACGAAGCAACGAAAGTCAAACGGTGAAAGAAAACAACTTCGTTCTACTAATCTGGATCTAAGTCAAATTTTACAGTAGCAAAACTTGTTTAAGTTGGTTAAACGGATAGAGGGTTTTGAGACGAAACTCCACGCGCTTGAATCGCCTGATTCCGATAAACGAGCAAAAAGTTATACTAAAACGAAAATCGAATCAGAAATCGCGATCAGAAAAATCGCGGATTTAATCCGAGAAAAAGAAAAACGACAAACATTCGCTAGAACGAACAAACGGACGAACGCTCGCTAAATAAATAAATCAGAAAAACCGATCTATTAAAAAAACCGAAACTAAAAAAACCAAAGAAAACCGGACGGTTTTTTAAAAAACCGGCGGCACGGGTATCGAGGCGAGGCGAACCTCGGGCGGCGGGTCGGCGGCGTCCGGCGGGTCGGCGGCGGCGGCGTCCGGCGGGGCGGCGGCGTCGACGGCGGTGGTGGGGCGGCGCGGGCGGCGAGGCGCGGCGGCTAGGGTTTCGGGGGCAGCGTTGGGCCTCGGGCTGGCTCCCCCCGGCTTATAAAGCCTTGGCGGGCCGGAGTCCCGGTCGGACACGGCCCGTAGGTCGGTTCGTTTTTTTATATATAATTACGCGCGGAAGAAAAATAGAAAGAAATACTAAACGGACTCCAAAAATCCCGAAACAAATTTTCCCGGGCTTCTAAAATCAAGCCGTACAAGGTGAACATTTATTTGGGGCCTAAATGCAACTTTGAAAAACGCGCATTTTTCCTAAATTCAAATAAAATAATGAAAAACTCCGAAATAAAATCTTATTTGATTTTATTATTAAATTCTCATTATTTCTTTATTTTGGGAAAGTCATTTTATTCCCTCTCTCATATTTTTGTAATAGAAATAATTGATGATAAAATAATTAAAATCAAATGATCATATTCTCAAAATTTGAGAAAACTCAAATATGAAAATAATGAAATCCCCCAACTCTCTCCATGGGTCCTTGAGTTGTGTAGAATTTCTAGGATCAAAACCGAAAGCAAATAAAATATGATATGCATTGATGATCTAATGTATAACATTCCAAATTGAAAATTTGGGATGTTACACCCAGGTGCCTCAATCCACCCAGATGTTAATTTAAGTTACCACCTTAAGTTGAACCATTAATTAACAACTCACATCTGTCATGGATTTCACTCAAACCCAACCCACGTCTACGAGCATAGCAAAATAATATAAGCAAACGTAGAAGTAACTCCCAAGGGTTTGAATATAACAGGGCAATAGGTTCTACCTCAATATCTACTTCCCATCCCACATGTTAAAGACATCCTAATCATGCAATGTTTGAGGATTGGAACTAATGCATAAAAACTGGGTATGAAAAGAGTATGATCAATGTGTTACTTGCCTTGCTGACGATCCGCGAATCCTAGAGACTCGTAGTAACACGCTTCCCACTCCGGGAATTCTATCGCAAGCAAACAATAGCATACATAAGTAACAAGAAACAATGCACAAGCAAAAACTCAAATAAAAGAGGTTGACCAGAAAGTTCAACTTAAGAACTCCGGTTCGCAAAAATAATCAAATCAAACGAAGCAACGAAACTCAAACGGTGAAATAAAGAAACCGACGGCGGATCCGGCGGATACCTCTGGCGAGGGGGTCCGGCGAGGTGGATGCAGGGCGGGGCGGGGCGGCGGCTCGCGGGCGGCGGGGCTTGGCGGCGGCGGCGGCTAGCGGCGGCGGCGGCGGTGGTGGTTTGGGCGGCGGGGTGGCGGCTTATAAGGAGGGGGCGGCTTGCTTGGAGGAGGGGGCAAGCGGCGACGAGGCGGAGTCCGGCTCGGACTCCGGGTCCGAGCGGCGGGGGGGAGGGGGGGAGGCGGCGGCGGCGGCGGGCCGGCCTGGCTCGGCTGGGCCTTAGGCCCAGTCGGGCGCGGGAACTTTTTTTAAATAATTTCGCCGACAGAAATAAAATCCTAGAAAAATAAATAAAAATCTAAAAATACCAAAACAAAATTTCACCGTCTAAATAAAATATTTAGAACGATATGAACATTTTCATGGCCCTAAAATGCAACTTTGAAAACGTGCAATTTTTCTAATGCAAATAAAATCCAAATAAAATCAAGAAAAAACAAATAAATGATTTAACATTTTCCTCCAATATTTCAATCATTTTGGAAAAGTCATATTATCTCCTCTCATTTATTTTGATAAGAAATATTTTTCGGAGAGAAAAATAATTAAAATCAAAAATCCTCGTTTCATTATTTGATAAAATCAAATATGAAAAACCTGGAAAATCCCCAACTCTCTCCGTGGGTCCTTGAGTTGCCTAGGATTTCGAGGATTTGCGGAACGGAAAATGCAATAAAATATGATATGCATGGATGACTATGTATAACATTCCAAATTGAATGTTTGGGATGTTACAAACCTACCCCCCTTAAGATGAATCTCGCCCTTGAGATTCGGGTTGGCTAGAAAATAGGTGTGGGTGGTCTTTGCGGAGATCATCCTCTCGTTCCCAGGTGGCTTCATCCTCAGTATGGTGGCTCCACTGAACTTTGAAAAACTTGATAACCTTACCGTGGGTGACTCTGCTGGCAAACTCAAGAATCTTAACTGGCATCTCCTCGTAAGTTAAATCACTGTCCAACTGAATTGCCTCCAAGGGTACTGTATCTCTTAACGGTATATCGGCCATCTCAGCATGACACTTCTTCAGCTATGAAACGTGAAACACATCATGAACTCCTGACAATCCCTCGAGTAATTCCAATTTGTAGGCAACTTCTCCCATCCGTTCCAAAACACGATACGGTCCTACAAATCTCGGGGCTAACTTTCCCTTAACTCCAAAACGTTTCACTCCTCGCAAGGGAGATACTCGCAGATATACTCTATCTCCAATTTCATAGGTTACCTCTTTGCGTTTTGAGTCCGCATAACTCTTTTGCCTGGATTGAGCAATCTTCAGTCTATCACGAATCAATTTAATCTTCTCCTCAGACTCCTTGATCAAGTCTGGTCCAAACAATTGTCGGTCTCCTACCTCATCCCACATCAAGGGTGTTCTGCACCTGCATCCATACAGGGCTTCAAACTGGCTTGGTAGCTATTGTTGTATGAGAACTCTGCGTACGGCAAATTGTCATCCCAACTAAATCCATAATCCAGCGCACAGGCTCTCAACATGTCCTCCAAAATTTGGTTGACTCTCTAGGTCTGTCCATCTGTCTGCGGGTGAAAAGTTTTACTGAACTCCAACCTAGTCCCCAAAGTCTGGTGTAACTGATGCCAAAACTTTGAAGTAAACTGTGTTTCTCTATCTGATACAATGGTCCTCGGAACTCCATGCAGACATACGATCCTGGACATATAAATCTTGGCCAACTTCGCACTTGTATAAGTGGTTTTACTGGGATGAAGTGAGCCACTTTGGTTAAGCGATCGACTACTACCCATATGGAATTATATCCTGCTTTAGTCCTGGGCAATCCGGTGATAAAGTCCATGCCAATTTTATCCCACTTCCATTCAGGTATCAGCATAGGCTATAACAGTCCTGCTGGCTTCTGATGTTCTGCCTTCACTCTCTCTGACATACATTGCATACGGCTACATACTCGGCAATATCCTTCTTCATACCGGTCCACCAGAAACGTTCCTTCAAATCCAGATACATCTTGGTGTTTCCGGGGTGTATCGAGTATGGTGAGTCATGAGCCTCTTGAAGTATTAACCTCCTGATCTCCTAGTTATTGGGCACATAAACTCGGTCCTCAAACCATAGGGTATCGTGCTCATCCTCACGAAAACCTTTGGCCTTTCCTTTGCCCATCTTCTCCTTTATCTCGGCAATCTCTTTGTCGTCCTTCCGAGCTTCCCGAATCTTGTCCAGCAATGTCGACTAGACCTCCATTTTCGCAACGAATCCTCTAGGAACAATCTCTAATCGAAGTTCCATGATATCCTCTGCTAACTCCTTCGGCAGTCCCTTACTTTTAAGGATATTAGCATAACTCTTCCTGCTCAAGGCGTCAGCTACGACATTGGCCTTTCCCAGATGATAGTGTAGCTTCATGTCATAATCCTTTATAAGCTCCAACCATCTCCTCTGTCTAAGGTTCAGTTCCTTCTGGGTGAAAATGTACTTCAAACTCTTATGGTCCGTGTATACATCACATCGGTTTCCAATAAGGTAATGTCTCCAAGTCTTCAATGCATGCACTACGGCTGCTAGCTCCAAATCATGCGTGGCATAATTCAACTCGTGAGTTTTTAGTTGTCGTGAGGCATACGAAACAACTCTTCCGTCCTGCATAAGCACACATCCAAGTCTTAAGCGAGAGGTGTCGCAATACACTTGGAACTCCTTATGTATATCCGGCAGTGTTAGTACTGGCGCTGTAGTCAACTTTTTGTTCAACTCCTGGAAACTTGCCTCGCAATCTTCTGTCCATTTAAACTTAGTATCCTTCTTTAACAGTTCAGTCATTGGCTTCGCAATCTTGGAACAGTTCTCAATGAATCTCCGGTAGTATCCTGCGAGTCCAAGAAAACTGCGGATCTCGCTAACTGAGGTGGGTGCCAACCATTCAGTGACTAACTGAACTTTGCTGGGGTCTAATGCTATACCTTCTCCTGATATAACATGTCCAAGGAACCCGACTTCCTTCAACCAAAACTCGCATTTGCTAAACTTAGCATACAACTGGTGTTCCCTGAGTTTCTCGAGAACTAAGTGCAAATGCTCCTTGTGCTCCTCCTCGTTCTTCGAGTATACCATAATATCATCAATAAACACCACAACAAACTTGTCCAAATACTCCATGAACACCTTGTTCATCATGCTCATGAAATAGGCAGGGGCGTTAGTCAGTCCAAATGACATGACCATGTACTCGTATAATCCATACCGCGTTGTGAACGCTGTCTTTGGTATATCCTTCTCTCGTATCTTCAACTGATGGTATCCCGATCTCAAATCGATCTTCGGAAACACCTTAGCTCCTTGCAACTGATCAAACAGATTGTTGATCATCGGTAGTGGGTACTTGTTCTTAATCGTCACTTCATTCAAGGCTCGATAATCAACAACCATCCTTAGGGATTTATCCTTCTTCTCAACCAAAAGCACAAGGGCTCCCCAAGGTGATGAACTTCTTTGGATGTATGCTTTCTCCAATAACTCCTTGATCTGTTTCTTAATTCCCTCCAGATCATTCGCGGGCATCCGATATGGTCTCTTGGATATTGGTCCTGTTCCTGGCAACAGCTCTATCAAAAACTCAATGTCTCTATCTGGTGGCATGCCTGGTAACTCCTCTGGAAAAACATCCGAATAATCCTTCACTATAGGCACTTCCTCCTGAACAACTCCCATAAGGGCATTCACTTGGCTCCTCCTAGGCACATGCCTAGACACATACTTAATCCTTTTTCCCTCCGGGGTGGTAAGATAAATCGACTTACTAGCACAGTCAATACTTCCTCCAAACTTTGACATCCAGTCCATACCTAATATCATATCCAATCCTTGTGACTACAAGATAATTAGGTCAGACGGAAACACATGTGTGCCAATGGTTAAGGGTATCTGGTCTCACCATCGGCTAGCCATGTATTCTGCTCCGGGTGAGCTCACTAACAGAGGGGTCTTAAGGGTTTGGGTTGGTAGTTTAAACTTATCCACAAATCCCCTTGATATGTATGAATGCGATGCACCGGTATCGAAAAGAACAAGAGCGGTAAACGACTTAACCAAAAACTTACCTATTACCGCGTCCGGCTGCTCTTCAACCTCCTCCACGTTAACGTGGTTCACTTGTCCTTTGTTGAATGGATTGGGCTTCTTCCCGGCGCTCCCATTTCTGTTTCCATTCTTTCCTTCAGGGTACTTCATGGCGTAGTGTCCCGTCTTCCCGCACTTGAAACAAGTAACATGGCTTAAGTCCCTTTTGGCGGGTGTGGCTGGATTGGGGCGGTTCTGATTATTGTTGGTTCCGTTCCCATTCCCATTCTTAGAACCATTGTGGTTATGCGACCCTCCTCCAGTGTGGTTGTGACCTCCATGGTTATGAACAAGTCCTCCCGAATTCGGGGTTAGGCGAGGCTTCTGCTGAGCTCCTGAGTTATTCTTCCCTTGTCCATACTTCCTCTTACGGCTCTCAATCTGCTGCTGCTTCCCTTCAATCATAAGAGCCTTATCTACCAACTCCTGGTAGTTGTTGAAGGTGGCTACCATCAACTGCATGCTCATCTCATCATTCCGCCCTTCCATAAACTTCTCCTGCTTCGCGGCATCTGTGGCCACATCATCAGGGGCATAGCGTGATAACTTGCTAAAATCATCCACGTACTGAGCCACAGTACGGTTCCCCTGGCGTAGGTTGCGGAACTCCCGCTTCTTCATCTTCATAGCTCCAGTTGAGACATGGGTCGTGCGGAAAGCTTGCTGAAACTGGTCCCAAGTGACGTTGGCTATGGGGAAAGTGGCTGTGTAATTCTCCCACCATGAGGCTGCTGGTCCATCCAATTGATGTGCGGCAAAGTGCACCCTCTCAGCATCTGTGCAACCTGCGGTGGTCAACTCCCTTCCAATATGGCGTAGCCAATCATCAGAAACTATTGGCTCAGTGCTACTGAAAAACACCGGCGGCTGTAACCTTAGAAAACGGGCTAGGTTGTCCACTGGCGGTGGGTTGTTGTTGTTGTTGCCCTGGTTCTGAACTAGCAATTGCATCAAGGCATTCTGCTGCTGGATCAACTGGTTGAGCTCCGGTGGGAAAGCAAAACCGGTGTCACGTCTCGGAGGCATATGATGGGTTTAGAGGGAAGAGATTAGAATAGAAGAATGGGGTCTAATGAGAAAGCACTACCCATATGCACATGAGACAAACACAAAAATTTCACTCAATCAATCAAGCAAGGGCATACAACGGTCTAAAACTATCGCAAAAGTGCTCAACTACTACTAAATACATGGGAAATACTACATATATGGTGGTCATCTAGAAATTTTGATCGGTGGAAGACTCCATGATGTCTGCTCCAGCTTCGTCTTCAAAGTCATCATCACTAGGATCGGAATCGGTGTCGTCAATGATGATGTAGTCCTCGGGGGCGAATCTCCTTGGGTTCTTCGTCTTCTTCTCCCGGTGCTGGTCCTCCCATGAATACTCCGATCTTCTTAACCAGGTCATCATTCTTCTTCAGTAGTGTCTTGATTTCCTCCTCATATCCATCGCGTGTAAACTTGAGTTCTTCCTCCAGCTCGATGGTTCTAGTCTTCGCCTTCTTCAAGTCCATCATGTCCGCGCACATCTAGCTCTCCTGACGTCGAATGTGCTGGTTTAACTCCTGGATGAAAGCTGCAATGGATCTATCCTTCCTGGTGTTGATTACTTCCCATTGCTCGTCTGGGCGCTCACATATTTGGTAGATAGTGTCCTTAAGCTCCCTGTTGTAGACTTCTCCAATGCGTCCCATGGTAATGTGGGCTTCCATGCTCTTGCCTAGACTCCAGGTGGGCGCTTCAAAAGAAAATTCTATGGGTTTAGAAGTTGGCGAGAACGTCCTTCCTAGAACTTGTACTTGAACCATCCAGCGCTCCTCTTCAGGTAAAGTGGCGTTGTACGTCCCGGTGAAGCTTGGTATTCCAATGTTCAAGTATCTAGTGACTTCCTTCAAGTGGCGTCCAAAAGGTGTGTCTTCATCCGGTTGTGCAAACTTGTTCTTCATCTCCGTCATCCTAAAGAGTAGAAAATGGAGAGGAGTCAGAAATGAGTAGAGAAGTGTGACCTAGGGTTTATCTTAGTGGTCGTGTCCTACACTTAGCGTGTGCTCTAATACCATCTTGTAGCCACCCGACCTCAGATGGTCATGTCTCTATGCTTCAGTGTCATCCCTGGATCGGTAATGCTGACACACACAGTACTCGAAGGATTTATAACAGAGTAGCAATCACACACTTATTACATCGAATGTCTCAAGAGAGAACTTATTACAATAATATGGCTTAAGGCCATCTAATATGATAACAGCGGAAGGCTTGGAAGATAAAGTGAGTCCATCAACTCCAACGACATAGCCGAGCTGCACGGCAACGACCTAACGAACCTTACTCCTCGTCTGAAAAGTCTGCAACATAATACGTTGCAGCCCGAAAACGGGTTAGCACATGGAATATGCTGGCAATATAACAAAGTAGAGCAAGAACAGAATAATGCTATCACTATATGCATATTTGGCTGGTGGAAAGCTCTATGGTTATAGTTTTTGCGAAAAGCCAATTTTTCCCTACAACAAAGGAATAGATTTTTTTAACTACCATGGTGGTTGAACAACATTGAGAAGGTTCCTCCAACTCAATCCCAATTAAAGTGATTAACAACCTAACAATATTAATTAAACATGATGAGATACATGTGATAACCCAAGTACTAGAGACTCAAGATTGTCCATAACCGGGGACACGGCTAACCATGATTAGAATGTACACTCTGCAGAGGTTTGCGCACTTTTCCCCACAAGACTCGATCGCCTCCGTTTGAATTTCTCGCACTACATGGTGTTTGAGAAACGGATGACCGAGACACAGTCTTTCAGAAACATTAACTCTTTACTCTGGACAGACCATACCAAACCTACATCCCAGTACCTGCTGATCTGCCTCTTCAAGAGCTTCACGTAACTTACTCAACTATGCTAGAGCCCATAATAGCTTGTGGCTGCACACGGAAGTTTCTAGCATGAATCACCTCAGTTCCCTTTGAGCCTGAGTGGCGGTCCATAGGAAAATCACACGGAACCCCGAGATTTCCAAAAATATAGGCAACACTGGGTTCCCCAGGTGCCTCAATCCACCCAGGTGTTAATTTAAGTTACCACCTTAAGTTGAACCATTAATTAACAACTCACATCTGTCATGGATTTCACTCAAACCCAACCCATGTCTACGAGCATAGCAAAATAATATAAGCAAACGTAGAAGTAACTCCCAAGGGTTTGAATATAATAGGGCAATAGGTTCTACCTTAATATCTACTTCCCATCCCACATGTTAATGACATCCTAATCATGCAATGTTTGAGGATTGGAACTAATGCATAAAAACTGGGTATGAAAAGAGTATGATCAATGTGTTACTTGCCTTGCTGATGATCCGCGAATCCTAGAGACTCGTAGTAACACGCTTCCCACTCAGGGAATTCTATCGCAAGCAAACAATAGCATACATAAGTAACAAGCAACAATGCACAAGCAAAAACTCAAATAAAAGAGGTTGACCAGAAAGTTCAACTTAAGAACTACGGTTCGCAAAAAGAATCAAATCAAACGAAGCAACGAAACTCAAACGGTGAAAGAAAGAAGCTTCATTTACTAATCTGAACCTAGGTCAAATTTTACAGTAGCAAAAACTTATTTGAGTTGGTTAAACGGAAAGAGGGTTTCGAGACGAAACTCTAGGCGCTTGAATCGCCTGATTCCGATAAACGAGCGAAAAGTTAAACAGAAACTAAAATCGAATCAGAAATCGCGATCAGAGAAATCGCGGAATAAATCCGATAAAAGAAAATGGACGATCAGTCCAACGAATGAGCGTTCGTTAGCTGTAACTAACGGGCGAAAACCGTTCGTTAAACGAATGTACGGACAAACGTCCGCTAACTAGAAGAACCGAGAAAAACCGGCGAACCGAAAAAAACGGATCTAGGGGTTCTAAAAAAACTGGCGGCGGATCTGGCGGATACCTCCGGCGAGGGGGTCCGGTGAGGTGGATACGGGGCGGGGCGGGGCGGCGGCTCGCGGGCGCCAGGGCTTGGCGGCGGCGGCTAGCGCGGGCGACGGTGGCTGCAGGCGGCGGTGGTGGTGGTTTGGGCGGCGGGGTGGCGGCTTATAAGGAGGGGGCGGCTTGCTTGGAGGACGGGGCAAGCGGCGGCGAGGCGGAGTCCGGCTCGGACTCCGGGTCCGAGCGGCGGCGGGGCGGCGTGCGCGCGGGGAGGCGGCGGCGGCTGTGGGCCGGCCTGGCTCGGCTGGGCCTTAGGCCCAGTCGGGCGCGGGAACTTTTTTTAAAATAATTTCGCCGACAGAAATAAAATCCTAGAAAAATAGATAAAAATCTAAAAATACCAAAACAAATTTTCACCGTCTAAATAAAAATATTTAGAACGAGATGAACATTTTCTTGGCCCTAAAATGCAACTTTGAAAACGTGCAATTTTTTTAATGCAAATAAAATCCAAATAAAATCAAGAAAAAAACAAATAAATGATTTTAACATTTTCCTCCAATATTTCAATCATTTTGGAGAAGTCATATTATCTCCTCTCATTTATTTTGATAAGAAATATTTTTCGGGGAGAAAAATAATTAAAATCAAAAATCCTCGTTTCATTATTTGATAAAATCAAATCTGAAAAACCTGGAAAATCCCCAACTCTCTCCGTGGGTCCTTGAGTTGCTTAGGATTTTGAGGATTTGCGGAACAGAAAATGCAATAAAATATGATATGCATGGATGACTATGTATAACATTCCAAATTGAAAATTTGGGATGTTACAGGTGGAGTAGTGGTAGAGTAGTTTATATTTTCTCTGGATACAGTACCAGTTAGTCGTGCTTCAAAACTGAACGGCACGCCATTAAAAAAATAAAGTCAAGAAATAATGCGGCACTTCGGGCCAACACGGCCAGATCGCATTTTGCACGAGAAATGGCACACCATGTTTCGTTGACATGTGGTCCCGTTCCAACATGTCAGTGAGACGACGGTGAGTCCTTTTGTACAATTTCCGAACGGACGTCTATGTAGGCCGGGGCGCCTCTTCGTGTACCGTCACTACTAGGGAAAACCTTATACACAGAATGTTACCAGTAGCGCTGTACAAAATCAAACGCTACTGCTAATTAGTAGCAGCGCGCGTAAATAAACCGCGCTACTGCTACGACTTTTGCAGTAGCGCGCACTGGCGAAAAGCGCTGCTACTATGTTTGAACTGGGCGCACATGGCTAGCCCAACCTAGCAGTAGCGTGTATACTGGCCCAACGCTATTGCTATGCTCCTTAGCTGTAGCGCGCTTACGTGTAAGGCGCTGCTGCTAACGGAAATAAAATAAAGTGAAAAACAAGTAGAAAGTAAATGAAAATGAAAGAAATAGAAAAAGGAGAAAGGAAAAAAATAAAATGTAAAGAAAAATAAAAGAAAAAAGGAAAAAAGGAGAAAGGAATAGCAGTAGCGGGTTTCAGTAAATGCGCTATAGCTAACATAGCTATAGCACATTTCCGGAAACTCGCTACCATTACGTTTCACTTAAACAACGGTTCCCCCCCGCCCCCCGGCCACCACTTCTTCCCCAAATCCGCCCTCACCGCCGTCTCCCCAATTCGCCATCACCCACTTTGCTGCCGTCTCCTGCCGGCATGGACGCCCGCAACCTCACCGTCTCCCCCCGAGGCCGCCGTCATCCTCACCGCCGCCGCCCGAGGCCGCCCTCAGCCTCACCGCCGCCGCCCAAGGCCGGCCTCAACGTCACCGTCGGCGCCCTCCACCTCACCGCCGCCCGAGCCCGCCCAGGACCGCCGTTGCCCGTGCCCGAGCCCGCCCTCTCTCCCCTCTCTGTAAGTCCCCCACCCCTCCCCCCCACTCATCTCTCTCTGCATTTTAGAGAAAAAATTAGTAGAGCAAAATTAGTAGAGCAAAAGTTAGTTAGGGCACTAGGGTTTAATTAGTGTAGATGCTGCTTGTATAGTATATAGTGATACTAGTAGGTGTTAATTAGGTTAGGGCAATAGTGGTACTAGTAGATGTTAATTAGATGTTTTTCAGTTAGGGCACTAGAGTTTTGCTAGGTTAATTAGGTTAGTAGTGCTGCTAGTAGTAGTGGTACAGTAGGTTAATTAGGTGATGTTAAATGAATAACCTAAATGAATGAAATTAGTAGTTAACTGATTTTTTTCCTTTCATCATTATAGAGCACTAAAGTTAACTGAATTTTGTTCTATTAGTAGTTAAATGAATTTTATTCTACACTTTGTTTTTGAAATAGCTTGCGAAATTTGGACATGTGGTTGCTCGTGTATATTTGGACACTGTTTCCAGGGAATGATGCTTAGTGGCCTATGTTTTGCCGGAATGTTGATTCATTTCTTCCGGCAAATTTCAGGTTCTTGATTTGTCCACTTTTTAGCAAAGGTCATGCCGAAATTTACCATGAATTTCGGCATGACTTGTGCTACACACTAGGACATATCGAGTGCCCGTGATTTGCCGCACCAGGAAGGAGTCAACATTCCTGCAAAACAATAGGCCTTTTTTATGTCATTATTCATTTTACTAGGTCTAGAATTAATTGACTAGATTTAATCATAGGAAACATGGCTAGCAACAATGAAGGACAGGGTTCTGGTGATTGCGACGACGCCTACCGGGCGGCAGACGAATTTTTTAGCCTTACCGACGATCAATCGATGTTATTGCTGGGCCCACCGGTGGCATCGGGGACTGAGACCGACACGCAGACCGATGCTGAGACTGAGACCGGCGCTCAGACTCAGACCGGCATCGAGACCGGCGCTGCCTCGGGGAGCGGAGCCGGTGTAGAACCAAAAGCAAAGAGGCAACGGGTTCCTAACAAACTCAGGACTACTAGAGTGGTGGTCATGAAGGTGGACGATGGCATTTTTGAGCCAACGGCGCCCGAGGAAGCGTGTCGATGCTACGGCAATCAAATAGGCTGCATCGTACGGACAACTGCCACCATCAACGATGAGAAACTACAGAAGATAGAAAATATGAGGAGCTCCCTTCTAAAGAAGTTTCACCAGATATTCTTGTTCCCGGGTCAGAATTAGAATGATTATAAAGATCCAGATGAGGACCCGGCAATGAAGAAGATAAACAAACATGCCATGACCAAGTTTAGCGACGCGTTGGCCACCTGGAAAAATCGAGTGAAAGCAAGGATCATCGACAAGAAGGAACCCTACTCCGAGATTGTAAAGGATAATCCGACAATCACGGAAGAGCAGTTTCAAATATTCAAGGAGGCTTGCGAGGCCGAAGATGCCAAAAAAAGTCTAAGTACATGAAGGGGCTTCAAGAGAGGAATTTTGGGAGCCACCACCTCGGAAGCCGTGGTTATGGCGGAAAGAGGTCCAAATGGGCCAAGGAGGACGCGGAAGCCGCGAGTCTGGGCATCGCAGACCCCTTGGCGGAGTTCACCGTCTAGCAGGAGCGTGACGTCCTCAGGGCCCGGCACCGTTGGGACCCAGTGAAAAAGGTTTACGAGACAACACCGGTCATTACGGAGTTCATAAGACTGCTGGTAATTTTAGTTTCTGATCAATTCGACTGCACACGTTAGTCATATTTGTAAACGATCATTGTGCCTTTTGCAGAGAGAGAGCAACACAGGATTGCGGCCGAAAGCGACTCGCCGTCTGAGGCATTGGCGAGGCCCAAGTGGGACACTCCATTCAACCGGGCGTTGAACATATTGAAACGACAACCGGTGGATACTCGACCATCGTATGGACGCGTGCACGGTGTCGAAGACGGCGCCACGTGGAAGAAGTACTATCATGAGACCACGGAGGAGAGAAAGGAAAGACGGAGGTTAAATGAAGAAAACATCGACAAGAGGGTTGAGATTGCGGTTGAGAAGAAATCAACTCAGACAGTCGCAACAGCGGTAGCTGCCGCAAAACAGGTGGCTATAGATATTTCTACTACCTTGGTTCCGGCCGTTTTCAATTGGACCAGGCAAAATCCAGAAAAAAATGCAGCGGACTTTCCCCTTGCTAACTTCTTGGCGGGGAGCAGCTCGACTAGCGTTGCACCAGCACCTGTAGCTGCACCTGCTCCCGCACCGGCTCCTGCACCGGCTCCCGCACCGGACGTGCTAGGCGGCCGGACGTGCTTGGCGGTGCCTCGTCTTTGGCTGAGCTCGACGCCCTCACGGTATCTGTCACACCGGCCCCCTTCAATATAAATGTATAATCTCCCGTTTTTGTTGCCTTTCGGATGTCTCACGTCGTAGACTTTTCTTTGCAGGCCGACGAAACCCCGTGCACCATATTGTACACCATCGGCGACCAGAAGGTGGACGTGGGGAAGGCGACGATAATGGAGCCGAAGGAACCATTGTTCCACAGCCGGCCGATCCCCCCGAATGTCTTCAAGGTTTCCGTGGCCAGTGTCAAACCGGGCCACGATAATTTTCCTCCTCCAGTACTACTGGGGGATGACGACGAGACACCGCGGCGGCTTGGTGATTGTTGCAATGCTGGGTGGGTCCTGTTGTGGCCAAAGAGTCTGCTTCGTCTGGAGGTGGCCGGGAGCACACCCACGAGCATGCAGCCACAGCAAGGTATGAACATCAACACCCCACCTACCCAATTAGCGTCGGGTGTCGGGTTGGGTGATAGCGGACGGGGTAAGGAGGAGGCTCCATTAGTCACTGATGATGTCACCATGGATGAGGATGAGGACGATGATGGCGCTGCTGAAAAGTATGTCTATACTGGCGCCTCCTCAGGGTTTGAGCATCATGAGTCGGTGCCTGAATTGCCGTCTCAACATATTATGGATGACCTTCCGGTAGTAAAGAAGTTTAGGAAGAGAGCGAGGAAAGGCAAAAAAGCTGTTTCTATGATCCAGCCGCCTCAGCAGCCTCGGCTTCAGGACCGTATAGATATCCCCGATGCGGATAAATGGCATATCCCCGGTCAACCAATCCTACCTGCAACATCGCTACGGGCCAGATTCGGCGATCTAAAGAGACTTCATGACGATGTGCTACGGGTAGAGAAAGACCTCATCGCCTCGAAAGATCCAGGATACCCACTCTACGTGGTTAACGTTCCGCGGCAAATGTCGTACGTCGACAGCTTCCCCGCGGATAAGTTCTTCCTCCGATTTGATTACATATTCGACATGTTTCACGTGAAGAAGCTGGATTTTACGTTTGTCCACCTTTATGCCTTGCACATGAACTACATCATTAGGGTTGAGCAGATATCTCATATCTGTGTCGCTGACCCGTACTACATGCATGAGGGCTTCTTGGGAGTCTACGCAAATCACCGTGAATACGCGAGGGATTACATCATCAGTTTCATGCTCGCCAATAAGGACAAGGGGGAGATTCTCGTGCCTTATCATCCCGTGTAAGTCATCCGCGCTGCTATCCTTCGTCCTTCGATTTCAATCATTCATTTGCACGGTGGAGGCTAATTAATTTGAGGACTTATTTTGCGCAGCGGTGGGCGCGCCGTCCTCATCATCCTCTACCCCCGATTCTCCCACGCTCTTTACTTGGACTCGTCGAAGAACATTCACAAAAAGGATTACACCCACATCAAGGATGTTCTTGACAGTGCTATGTATTACTACCAATCAATGGGTGGAGAGGTCAGGGACAAGAAGATAAGGGGCGGCAGGGTCGCCTTCGGCCATAAGACCGACTTCTGCTGCATCCAGCAACCGAACGATTCTCTTAATGATGGATTCTATGTCCTACACCACATACTGGAGTACAGACTGGATCACCAGAACCTTCGCATGGCACCTTCTTCCGGCGATGCCCATATTCTGCAATGGGCAAAGGACATAGGAGATATCGAGGATCATCGACTTCGAGCTGAGTTCTATAACATCCAGCGCGAACTTGCCCAAATCATCATGAAGGAGGTCGTCGGAAAAACAGGGATGTTCTACGGAGAAGGACAAATGTCGCGGGAAGACGTCCGAACATGGATAGCCTCTCAGCATCTCGACCTGAAGCCTTTCACTAGGCACGGGGACTATCTCCCTGACTTGGATGGATGGAACGACATGTTGGAGTGATTGTCGATATATGACAATGTGTCCGTTTAGTCCATACTTTCTGTATGACAAAACTTTGAGTTATGCACGGTGAAACTTTATTTGTAATGTAATTAAACCGTCCTCCTCCTCGACCAGCGAAAATCACTCTAGTTAGGGCATTTTGGGGTACGATGAACTTTGTTATTTATGCTTATGATATGTTGTTTCTATTTTTGCCAAGTCTGTCTCTTTCTGTTACTCAACTATATATGTTGCATATCATCGACTCATGTGATGATGCAGGTGCATAGATCATAGATGGCGAAGAAGTGCTATGCCAGGAGTATATATATGACAAGTGGCCGGAGTGTCAGGCCGCCCAGGTGTACCGGTTTCCGGTTTCCGAGCGACAGGCAGTAGTTAGTTTAGGTTCACGCTAATGCGAGAGAGGGATACGAACTCATGTTCTCAAAGTGATAGCTCTTCTCGTGTATATCATTGTTTAGATGGATGATGATGTATTTGCAAGTAATCGAGACTTGTATCGCTATTTTCGAGATGATGACAAGAGACCACTTTGTGTTGGATGATGATTATGATGATGACATGATTTGATGAGACTAATTGTATGTATATGCTATGATTACATTTGTATGTGTATGATATGCTAAAGATTATTGTATAAAGCCTATTCAAATACAAAACAAATATGCAGGAAAAAAACTAATAAATAAACTAGTAGTAGCGAGGGGGGAAATTTAGCAGTAGCGCCTCCTTACCAGTAGCGCATCCCAGCAAACAGCGCTGCAGATAATATCAGTAGCGCCCTTTCCCAAAGAGCGCTACAGCTATTCATGTATAGCAGTAGCGTGGGACAACAGGCGCTACTGCTATACGTTAGCTGTAGCACCTTATTAGTAGCGCCGGCACCCGCGCTACCGAGAGGCCCAAAACCCTCGCTGCTGCTAGGCTTTTCCCTAGTAGTGCGTGGCAACCGTCCACCGCCTATTCGCCTTCCCTTCTCGATTTGGAACTGTTATCACACGCTCTTCCTCCCTCCTCCATTTGACTTCATCCTTCCTTCTGCCATTGTTCGATCGTCTTCTCCATGGAGGGAATAAGCCAGAAGCAACCCCGTTATTCTTGCCCCAATCTGAAAGATGACGTGGTGGAGGAACTCATTGATCGGTATGACGTCATCACCTTGGCTAGCATGACAGGTTCGTTCAAGACCATTCTCGACTCAACTAATAACATCATTACAAGGAACCCAAGGGTCCAAGAGCGGTTTGATCAACCTTATCTTCTTTGCTATAAGCCTGTTCGCATGGGCGCGGACGACGGAGGCCTCACCTTGTGTAATTTGATGCCGCTTGATAACGCTACGTGTGATGTCAAGATGCCATCACTTAAGGGTAAGGCCTGGGCTGGCGCAAATGGAGATTGGGTTGTTTACATTGGGTACAATTGCGAGTGGGAACTTGTGAATGTGTACACTCGTCAGCGGATTCCACTTCCAAAAATCTCAGAGTGCCCTGAGGTTGAGCACACAGATGATCTACGTACGTTCAAATACGATCATGGTGGCCGTCGTCTATGGAAGATAGCAATTTGTCGAGTTCCCAACCGCTCTTGGAATTACGAGAACTATGAAGTTGTTGCTATCTTCGAAAAGCTTGTTGCCATCGTTACTGATTCCACGGTTCGTCCATGGATATTGCTCAAAAATCAGTTTCTGTACACATATGAGTACTATGATGCAATTGAATACGAGGATCTTGTGTTTGCTGCCACCACTCGTGGCACTGTTTTTGCAGGGGATCCTCATAGTTTCGGTACGTTTGTCTTCCACCATAATTATAATTGTTTCTTCCACATGCATGCAGGTTAGCAAGTTTCCATTTACTAATTAACCTTCTTGTGTTTCCAAGGTCCTGTGAACATTCCACCACCTATACTTGAAAATTTTTATAACCAAGGGGGAGATGACGATGGTGATGATCACGAGCATGAGGACGAGCAGAACTTATATACTTAGTGGCGCCTGGCAACTAATTCCGATGGATCACCTCTTCTTGTCTATATGCAGTGCACTGAGATTGTTACTACTAAAGGAGCACGTGTTGTCTCCCATGGTCGCCCTCTCCAGACCTATTCCAACACCCGTTGCAGGGTATTCGGGATGGATACTAGTGTGCTAGCGCCAACACCTTCTCCCTGGTTCAGTATTGATAGTCTTGGAGAAAACTCGCTCTTCCTTGGACCAAACTATCCAATGATGGTGAAAGGCGATCCAACTGCTATTGACACAATGTTACTACCATTTATGAGAAGCAACTGTATCTATAACTCGGACATTGCGGTGGTTCCCTACCCTGGTCCTGATATATGCCGCTTCGGCTTGGATGATCAGTCCTGTGTTGCTCTCGATATTGATAATAGCTGGCCCTTCCCAGAGCACCTATGGTTCAAAGAAAGAGTTTCCAACGCCGAGGATTGGTTGAGTTGAAGTTCATTTCATTGCTTGTTATTTGTTGTGTGATGAAAACTTCAGTATTTACTAGAATGTTTTGTTGGAAATAATCTATAATCCAACATGTCTGTGTGTTGATGACTTGTTGTATGTAATGAATGGTACATTTGCAAATGCATGTCATAGACTCAATTTATGAATGGTTTTCAAGTCACTTCTTGGAGTGTGAGTGCCATAGTAGTATAGCCAGCATCCAGTTAGTATATTAAGTTGCCACATCACATAGAGCCAACCTAATATTGGAGTATGCTAGCCCTCCACCAGTGCGCCACTTCAAATGGCGGACGAAGTGAGAGGTCGCGTCACCTTGTGTCCATATCTGAGATGCCGCATGTACCAGATGAATGATTCCAAGTTCGACCACCGTGATGCTAGCTGCGAGCCGAGGAACACTATTGGAGAGACCCCCCTCATAATTTTCCTACATTGGACGTTTGATTCATAGGATAGAATGCTATAAGATTTTTTTTCCTATGTAATCATGTTTTAATTAGCAATCTAGCAGGTTCAACTGAGTGAGGGAACTAGTACCTCCAGTTCATCTGATGATGGCAGCAGGAGCACACCAAGTAACTTGCCAAAGGCAGCCACCAGAACAAGAAAGAAGAAGACCTCAGATTCAGAGGATGAGGACTATGTGGCTATTGAGGATGCATAAGAAGGCACCAGCCAAAAGAGTCCCCATGTCTAAGGCCAGAGCATCTACTGCTGAAACCTCCAAGCCATATGAAGAGGCAGTTGGAGAAGGCAAGAAAAGGAAGGAAAGGGTCAAGAAGACCACTACGAGAGTGCTTGGCAGATCATCAATTATGAGAGATGATGTTGAAGAGGAAGAAGATGTTGCACCAGCACCCAAAGCTCAAAAGCTCATGGGAGATGCAATCAGATCAGGGGCGGCTCCATCTAAGCCCAAAGCTGCTCCCAAGGCAGCTGCTCCAGCTCAGAAGCCCAAGAGAAGCACTAGAAACATTTCTGCTGAGGAAAAGAACAAGGCCCCAGTGCCTAAAGCTGCTGAAGAAGATGAAACTCAAGTGCTAAGGAAGATGAAACCCAAGATCCATGACCACAATGATGCACATCTAGTTGCAGAAAACATGAAAATTAGGAAGGATGCAGGATTGAGAATATGGAGAGAGTCAGATCCATATGCTACTAGGAGAAGAACTGTTGTGGACTACAGGTTTCACACTAAGGAACAGCATGACTTCTATGAGACAGTGTTGCTTGACAAGAAGCCCATTGTGTGTGACATGAAATGGGTAGACTGGGAGTACATCCAGAAGAATGAAGATCACTATCCTGGAGTGTATGACAGCTTTAAGGCATGTGGAGTTGATGAATTCGTTGCACAAAAGCTCACCAAGTGGAATGATGAGCTGATCATGCAGTTCTACTCCACTGCCCACTTCTATCCAGATGGGAAGATTGTATGGATGTCTGAGGGTACTAGGTACCAATCCATAGTTGATGAGTGGGCCAAGCTTATAAATGCTCCTGAGGAACATGAGGATGACTTGAATGTTTATGCAGAGAAAAAGAAAGACCACAACACTATGGCCAACATGTACAAGGAGATCCCAGATGCTACCTTGGATACACATAAATTTTGATCTGTCCATTACCTGTTGTCTAGTCTGCCTGCCATAAACTGGATTCTAAGGCACACACTGCTACCCAAGTCAGGTGATCACAAGATGATCAGAGGACATGCTATAAACTTGCTGCACATATTTGATGTCCCACAGAAGTTCAAAGTCATGAGCCTGATTGTTGAGACAACCAAGAGGACTGCTGCTGATCAGAAGAGGAGTTGTGGGTATGCTCCACAAATTCAGGAGCTCATTAACTCAAAGATGGGCACCGGCACATATCTTTTGGACAAGGAGCACTTGCCCATCTATCCTAAATTTGAAGACAACACTGTGGTGATGGATGAAAATGAACCATCTTCAGCTTAAGCACATGAGAAGAGAGAGAAGGCAAAGGCAGAGAAAGCTGCAAAGATGCCAACTGTTGAAGAGGCATCTCAAGTGTTCTTGAAATCCAAACAAGATCAACTTGGATATCTGATCCAATCCACCCTGAGGATTGAGAAGGGCTTGGCCACCCTGACTAAGAACCAGGAGAGTTTGGAGAGGATCGTTGAGCAGAAGTTCTATGATCTGGATGTCAAGGTAACTGAGATCCAAACTGCAGTTGAGCAGCTACAGGAGGAAGCAGAGGAGAGGAAGGGCAAGTCTACTACTGATGCTTTCAAACAAGTGCCACGAGGTCCAAGGTCTGCTGCAGTGCCTGTGACAGATACTCGAGCTTCAGTGTCAGCACCAGCAGCCACAGCTCCAGTTCCACCTCCAGCACCCACTCCAGCAGCTCCAACTACTTCATCGGAAGCCTTCGTCCTTGGAGTTCTCTCTACACCACCTCCCGAAGATCAAGCCTGAGAGTCGTTTAGCACTATGCATTTTTGAACTTTTTGGTAACTTGTTGCCAAAGGGGGAGAAAAATGTATAGATCATAGGCTTCGAGAGAGAATGTTGGTTTTTATCTCTCTTGCTATTTTGTTTGAAACTTTTTTGTGTGCTTGTGTGAGCTACTTGTGAGATACTTGTTGATCATGTGTTTGATCATATGCTACTCTTAATGTTTGGTTGAATGATGCTATCTTTTATATCTCTTATATGATCATCCACTTGCTTGGTGATGAGTGCATGCTTTAATTCCTATCATTTTGAGCGCTCCACCAAGATGCATGTGACATGGAAGAGTAACCCATGATCCTAATCGATTGTGCATTTGCATTCAAAAGCAAATTTTAAATAATGCACAAATTTAGGGGAGCTCTTGCTTATCACATACTTCTCAAAGCGACGATGTTTTACAATCTTCTTTATCATTTGTCGAAGCTTTGATCTATATGTTGTCATCAATTACCAAAAAGGGGGAGATTGAAAGTGCAACTATCCCTGGGTGGTTTTGGTAATTCCTAACAACATATAGCTCATTCAGCTAATGCTATTCCAAGATGAATATTTCAGGAAAGCTCAATGGTTGGCATGGCATGGATTAGAAAGTGGACCCTTCAAAATGCTAAGGATAAAAGATTGGCTCAAGCTCAAAGCACAAGACTCTACATTTTCTATTTTAGTGATCCAAGATCACATTGAGTCTATAGGAAAAGACAATACTATTAAGAAGGGATGAGGTGTTGCTTAATGAGGTGCTTGCTCAAAATGCTTAGTGATATGCTCCAAAACCCTCCACTACTTTCTCATATCCACATATGTCTCACACCAAATATCCAACTCGGCCCTACCGATTCTTTCTATCCAGTGCCACGAGTTCAGTTGACATAGCCATTGCCAGAAACCCTAGTCTTTTCGGTCTCACCGATAGGGATCTCGGTCTCACCGAGATGGGATTGTAATCTCTCTGTTTCCTTTCGTAACACTTCGGTCCAACCGAGATGAGTGATCGGTCCCACCGAGATTGCAATGTAAACTCTCTGTTTCCCTTTCATAACACTTTGGTCCAACCGAGATGAGCAAATCGGTCCCACCAAGTTTGCCTGATCAACTCTCTGTTAGTCCATTACCAAAATCGGTATCACCGAGTTTGTGTAATCGGTCTCACCGAGATTACGTTATGCCCTAACCCTAACGAAATCGGTCCCACCGAGTTGACATGTCGGTCCCACCGAGAATCCTAATGTTCACATTTTGAACTAAATCGGTCTGACCGAGTTCTCTGAATCGGTCGCACCGAGTTTGGTGATTTGTGTGTAACGGTTAGATTTTGTGTGGAGGCTATAAATACCCCTCCACCCACTCTTCATTCGAGGAGAGAGCCATCAGAACATGCCTACACTTCAAATACATATTTTCTGAGAGAGAACCACCTACACTTGTGTTGAGGTCAAGATATTCCATTCCAACCACATAAATCTTGATCTCTAGCCTTCCCCAAGTTGCTTTCCACTCAAATCTTCTTTCTACCAAATCCAATCCTATGAGAGAGAGTTGAGTGTTGGGGAGACTATCATTTGAAGCACAAGAGCAAGGAGTTCATCATCAACACACCATTTGTTACTTCTTGGAGAGTGGTGTCTCCTAGATTGGCTAGGTGTCACTTGGGAGCCTCCGACAAGATTGTGGAGTTGAACCAAGGAGTTTGTAAGGGCAAGGAGATCGCCTACTTCGTGAAGATCTACCCTACTGAGGCAAGTCCTTCGTGGGCGACCGCCATGGTGGGATAGACAAGGTTGCTTCTTTGTGGACCCTTCGTGGGTGGAGCCCTTCGTGGACTCGCACAACCGTTACCCTTTGTGGGTTGAAGTCTCCATCAACATGGATGTATGATAGCACCACCTATTGGAACCACGCCAAAAATCTCTGTGTCAACATTGTGTTTGCTCCCTCAAACTCCTCCCTTTACCCTCATATGCAATTGTTTTACATTCCACTGTTATACTCTTAGAATTGCATGTGTAGTTTGATTACTTGTTTGTGCTAAGTTGCTAAAATCTGCCAAGGACTAAAATTGGGAAAAGGCTAGATTTTTATTTGGTCAAGTAGTCTAATCACCCCCCTCTAGACATACTTTTGATCCTACAGAGTGGAAGAACATAGATTCCCGACGACCGAGAAGGAGCAACAAACCTCGCGGTGGAGCGTCTGCACTCATAATATTTTATATTATTCAGCGATATAAAATCAACCAAATCTCTCCACATTCCTATACCATTCTATTGTATGAGAATAACTTTGAACGTAAGCCATTGATTCACTCTATCCAATGGTCATAGTTGGAAAATCCAAACAAAACCAAGCATTGGTTCAACTCTTTTAGCACTTAGATTGTTACCGCCTGCCCACCTAGCCAACCTATATATCCGCTCACTTGTGATGACCATGGGAGCTATCCACTCAGATTGTATGTTAAAAAAATAAAGGTTGATAACTAATGCGGCACCTCGGGCCAACGTGGCTAGATCACATTTGCACGAGAAATTACACACCATGTTTCGTTGACATGTGGTCCCGTTCCAACATGTCAGTGAGACGACGGCGAGTCCTTTTGTACAATTTCCGAACGGACGTGTAGGCTAGGGCGCCTCTTTGTTCATCATGGCAAACTGGCAACCGTCCACCGACTCTTCGCCTTTCCCTCTCGATTTGGAACTGCTATCGCACGCTCTTCCTCCCTCCTCCATTTGCCTTCACCCTTCCTTCTGCCATTGTTCGATCGTCTTCTCCATGGAGGGAACAGGCCGGAAACGACCCCGTTATTCTTGCCCCGATCTGAAAGATGACGTGGTGGAGGAACTCATTGATCGGTGCGATGTCATCACCTCGGCTAGCATGGCAGGTTCATTCAAGACCATTCTCGACTCAACTAATAACATCATTACAAGGAACCCAAGGGCTTAGGAGCGGTTTGATCTCCCCTATCTTCTTCGCCGTGACCCTACTGACTGGCGCGGGGATGAGGGAAGCCTCACCTTGTGCAAGTTGATGCCGCTTGATAATGATACTTATGATGTTAAGATGCCATCGCTTGAGGGCAAGGCTTGGGTGGGCGCAAATGGAGATTGGGTTGTTTATATTGGGTACAACTGCGAGTGGGAAGTTGTGAATGTGTACACTCGTCACCGGTTCCACTTCCAAAAATCTCAGACTGCCCAGAGGTTGAGCACACCGGTATTCTATGCACTTTCAAATACGATCATGGTGACTGTCTTCTACGGAAGATAGCAATTTGTTGAGTTCCCAACCGCTCTTGGCATTACATGAACTATGGAGTTGTTGCTATCTTTGACAAGCTTGTTGCCGTCCTTCGTGGTTCGACTAGATGGATATTGCTCAAAAAATCAGTTTCTATACACGGATGTGTACTGTGATGCAATTCAATACGAGGGTCTTGTGTTTGCTGCCACCATTCGTGGCACTGTTTTTGCATGGGATCCTCGTATTTTCGGTACGTTTGTCTTCCACCGTAATTATAATTGTTTCATCCACATGCATGCGGGTTAGCAAGTTTCGCTTTACTAATTAACCTTCTTCTTGTGTTTCCAAGGTTCTGTGAACATTCCACCACCTATACTTGAAAAATTTTATAACCAAGGGGGAGATGACGATGGTGATGGTCACGAGCATGAGGACGAGGAGGGCCCATATACTCAGTGGCGCCTGGCAACTTATTCTGATGGATCACCCCTTCTTGTCTGTATAGAACCCACTGCTGATGTTACTACTAAGGAAGCAGGTGTTGTCTCCCATGGTCGCACTCTCCGGACCTATTCCAACACCCGTTGAATGGTATTCGGTATGGATACTAGTGTGCTAGCACCAATGCCTTCTCCCTCGTACAGTATTGATAGTCTTGGAGAAAACTCGCTCTTCGTTTGACAAAACTATCCAATGATGGTGAAAGGCGATCCAACTGTTGTTGACACAACGTTACTACCATTTATGAGAAGCAATTGTATCTATACCTCGGACATTGCTGTGGTTCCCTACCCTGGTCGTGATATAGTAGGCCGCTTCATCCTGGATGATCAGTCATGTGTTTGTCTCGAGATTGACAGTAGCTGGCCCTTCCCAGAGAATCACTTGTGGTTCAAAGCAAGTGTTTCCAACGCCGAGGATTGGTTGAGTTGAAGTTCATTCAATTGCTTGTTATTTGTTGTGTTATGAAAACTTTAGTATTTATAATGTATCCTCGTTTTCATTGTGGGTTGACGAACTGTTGTATGTAATAAAATGATATGCCTGTGATAAACTTACTAAATTTATGAATGGCTTTCGAGTCGCTTCTCTGAGTGGGTGCTGCGACGAGGCAAAAACATATTTTCCGAATACATAATTGTACGTGCATTGCAACAGGTTATCGGATGAGGCCAATCAACAATAGTACACTATTTGTACTAGCTTCACATGCTGCACTATCTCTACGTCTACGTACGTAATACAACAAGTTTTAAACTTGAGACCAGCCACCCACCCTCATAAAGAACACTTTTTAACCTAGCACAGACTCCAGGAAATTTGGCCACAGTGTACGTAACCAGCACCTTGAATCCTCGATACTACTACTATATAGTAGGGTGGCATGGGCCAGAATAAGCATTCATGTCCAGGAGTACGGCACACGCCACCAGCACGATTTCCATCTGACACCATATTTCTTGGAGTCCGTGCTACAGCTATCTCTTCAACCTCGTCGTTTCTCTAACTCAGCCATCGCGCGACGGGCGAGGTGGGGGTTTGCCGATAGTCGGTTTCCTCAACTGCGGTCCCACTTGTAAGGCCAACTCCAACGCACGACTCCAAACGGACCTCCATTTTGCCCGGATTCTGTCCGTTTGGGTAGGGCAATGGGGTCGTGTCCAGGCCATTTCTCAGATGTGGTGGCCGTGCGCCCAACGCGCGGACGCATCCCGGCCGCGTACATTTTTCTTTGCAAACACATCTTTTTTTCATCATTGATTTTTGGTACATGGAAATACATCACCAAAATTTGACTAGAAAATCAAGACCAAAGAAAAAAAGAACCACTAGAATACATTTTAGAAGATATCCAACTTCCATAATTGCTCTTGTAAGTTGGATTAGTGCCTTCTTGATGCATTCACTGTTGATCTGTGGAGGCTCGATCTTGCATGCTTCTTTCTTCTTCGAGTGTAAAGAAGTAGAAGTTGCTTCCTCGCATCTAGTCTCATGTCTAGCCTCTATTCTATCAACAAGTGCACTAGTCTCATCTCTAGCCTCTATGCTAGCTAAAAGTGCTAGAACATCTACTAAATTGCGCTCTATCAATATATCGATGTACTCTACTTCCCAATACCAAAACTTGCATCCATTCTACACAATTAAATTTTAAGTTAGCACAACTAGTCTAATCCGAGAGCACAACCGAAGATTTGGTTGAGTTCTTCCTCCTTTTGCCGACACGTGGGACATCCAGCATCCTGGTCGTGTCATGCAAGAAAATGGAGTGGTAGTTGAAGCCACGTGATGTGCATCTTGGGTTAAACTATAAATAGTATCTTACTACTCTTGAGTAACTCCAAAAGCCGAAACCGAAGATATTTATTGGATTTCTTTTTCATCACCAGCACGTCGAGGTGAAAGATGTGTAGGTTCAGTGGGCCCTCTTGCGTTTTCACTGACATGTGGGACCGCATATGAGCAAATAGACGATGGGCTCCGCACATCTATTGGCTGGATGAGAAGAGAGATAGAGGAGGGCTGAGCATGGACTCCAGGAAATTTGTTCTACGTAACCAGCACCTCGATATAGGCTCGATATAGTGGGGTGGCATGGGCCATAACTAGCATTCACGTCTAGCAGTACGACACACGCCACCCACACGAGTCCCATCCGACACCAATTTTCTTGGAGTCCGTGCTACATCCATCTCTTCTCCCTCCTGTTTTCTCAGCCATCACGTGGTGGGCGGGGTGGGGGTTCGCCGATAGTCGGTTTGCTCAACTACGGTCCCACTTGTAAGTGAAAATGCAACACATCACGCATTCCCCCTTGAGCGGCGTGCCAGACCAACCGTGTGGGCAGTGGAGTGCGACACGAACATGGCAAGCTTTTCCTTTTGAACTTGTAAAATTTGTTTCTGCTCCATGGCGCGACCGATAGATAGAAATAACGATTTTCCCTAGAGTAATGAGAAGTTAGGTTCTGGCGGGGTTCATGCATGGAGTACGTACAAAAATTATGAAGTTGATGCAAAAGGTAAGATAATTAATTACTAGTAGTACCATATACTACTACATGGATTTGACGGAAAGATAAAGATACATACGGATCCATCAACGACATCCTCATGCCCTAGTGCGCCGGGTCACCAACCGACGTGTGAGGAGCAGCGGTGTTGGCGGCGAGCTCAACGTGCTTCTGAACAATGACGTCCAAGGTTGCCCTGCGGATCAAGAAGGCCAGCGACCTATCATCCTCCTCTGGCACATAGTAGTCCTTGTGGACGACTTGCGCGTAGACGTGGGTGATTATGTCGACGGTGTCTTGCTGTGCCAGGCGCTGCGCGGCGAGCGCGACCTCGAGGTGGACATTCTCCGGCGCGACGGCGGGCAGTCGTAGGGCCACCAATGCGTCGAAGAGGTTGTCACCATAGAGGCCGTTGAGGGTGGCGGGCATCGCAGAGCCTGGGCACGTGGGCTGGAGGCATATGTCAAGGTTGTCTGCGAGCTTCTTGATGACGGTGAACTTGTCGAGGAAGCTAACGAGGACCTTGTCGAACAAGGAGACGAAGCTGTCGTCCAAGCGGCCTCTCACCCTGGCGGCTTCAAGCACGACCTGGAGACGTTCCTTGGTGCCGGGTGATAACCAACAAGTATAGGGGATCACAACAGTTTTCAATAAGTAAGAGCGTCGAACCCAACGAGGAGCTAAAGGTAGAACAAATATTCCCTCAAGTTCTATCGACCACCGATACAACTCTACGCACGCTTGATGTTCGCTTTACCTAGAACAAGTATGAAACTAGAAGTACTTTGTAGGTGTTTTTGGATAGTTTTGCAAGATAATAAAGATTACGTAAATAAAAAGTAGGGGCTGTTTAGGTAAAGACACAACTAAATTAGTTTTAGTAGAGAGCTTGTTGTCAAGAGAAAGTTATTTGTCCCTAGGCAATCGATAACTAGACCGGTAATCATTATTGCAATTTTATTTGAGGGAGAGGCATAAGCTAACATACTTTCTCTACTTGGATCATATGCACTTATGATTGGAACTCTAGCAAGAATCCTCAACTACTAAAGATCATTAAGGTAAAACCCAACCATAGCATTAAAGCATCAAGTCCTCTTTATCCCATACGCAACAACCCCCTTACTCGGGTTTGTGTTTCAGTCACACACGCAACCCACTATAAGCGAATCATGAACGTATTGCAACACCATATAGTGGGGATCCCTCACGCTTGCGTGACATGGAGAGCACCATAGTACAGCACCAATAATAAAACATGCAACTCAAACCAATCTTGATCATCAAATAGCCATTGGGACAAAACGGATCTACTCAAACATCGTAGGATAGCCATACACCATAGGGAAATAATAAATAGCGTTGAGCAGCATGTTTAGGTAGAGATTACAACGGGTAAGAGAGAGGTTACACCGCTGCATAGAGGGGGAAGATTTGGTGGTGAAGGCGGTGAAGTTGTTGGTGAAGATGACGGTGATGATGATGGCCCTCGGTGGCACTCCGGCGCCACCGAAAGCTAGGGGGAGAGGGCCCCCATTCTTCTTCTTCTTCCTTGACCTCCTCCCTAGATGGGATAAGGGTTTCCCCTCTGGTCCTTGGCCTCCATGGCGTGGGAGGGGCGAGAGCCCCTCCGAGATTGGATCTGTCTCTCTGTCTCTCTCTCTGTTTCTGCGTTCTCAGATTCTACCCCTTCACCATTTCTTATATTCCCGGAGATCCGTAACTCTGATTGGGCTGAAATTTGAACACGATATCTATCCGGATATTAGCCTTCTTGCGGCGAACGAAGGGCATCAACCGCCTTACGGGGTGGCCACGAGGGTCAGGGGCGCGCGCCCCTAGCTCGTGGGCCCCTCGAGCATCGTCTCGCGTTGATTTCACTTCCCAAAAATCACATATATTCCAAAAAAATCTCCATCCGTTTTTATTCCGTTTGGACTCCGTTTGATATGGATATTCTGCGAAACAAAAAACATGCAACAAACAGGAACTAGCATTGGGCACTGGATCAATATGTTAGTCCCAAAAATAGTATAAAAAGTTGCCAAAAGTATATGTAAGTTGTAGAATATTGGCATGGAACAATCAAAAATTATAGATACGACAGAGACGTATCAGCATCCCCAAGCTTAATTCCTGCTCGTCCTCGAGTAGGTAAATGATAAAAAAGATAATTTTTGATGTGGAATGCTACCTAGAATAATCTTGATCATATGTCTAATCATGGCATGAATATTAAGATACGAGTGATTCAAAGCAATAGTCTATCATTTGACATAAAAACAGTAATACTTCAAGCCTACTAATAAAGCAATCATGTCTTTTCAAAATAACATGGCCAAAGAAAGTTATCCCTATAAAATCATGTAGTCTGGCTATGCTCCATCTTCACCACACAAAATATTCAAATCATGAACAACCCCGATGACAAGCCAAGCATTTTTTTCATACTTTTGATGTTCTCAAACCTTTTCAACTTTCACGCAATACATGAGCGTGAGCCATGGACATAGCACTATAGGTGGAATAGAATGGTGGTGGAGAAGACAAAAAGGAGAAGATAGTCTCACATCAACTAGGCGTATCAACAGGCTATGGAGATGCCCATCAATAGATATCAATGTGAGTGAGTAGGGATTGCCATGCAAGGATGCACTAGAGCTATAAGTGTATGAAAGCTCCAACTGAAACTAAGTGGGTGTGCATCCAGCTTGCTTGCTCATGAAGACCTCGGGCATTTGAGGAAGCCCATCATCGGAATATACAAGCCAAGTTCTATAATGAAAATTCCCACTAGTATATGAAAGTGATAACTCAAGAGACTCTCTATATGAAGAACATGGTGCTACTTTGAAGCACAAGTGTGGAAAAAGGATAGTAGCACTGCCCCTTCTCTCTTTTTCTTTCATTTTTTTTATTTTTTTATTTTTTTGGTGGGCTTCTTTGGCCTCTTTTTTTATTTGGGCTTCTTTGGCCTCTTTTATTTTTTGTAAAGTCCGGAGTCTCATCCCAACTTATGGGGGAATCATAGTCTCCATCATCCTTTCCTCACTGGGGCAATGCTCTAATAATGATGATCATCACACTTTTATTTACTTACAACTCAATATTACAACTCGATATCTAGAACAAAGATATGACTCTATATGAATGCCTCCGGCGGTGTACCGGGATGTGCAATGATCTAGCGTAGCGATGACATCAAAAAACGGACAAGCCATGAAAACATCATGCTAGCTATCTTACGATCATGCAAAGCAATATGACAATGAATGCTCAAGTCATGTATATGATGGTGATGGAAGTTGCATGGAAATATATCTCGGAATGGCTATGGAAATGCCATGATAGGTAGGTATGGTGGCTGTTTTGAGGAAGATATAAGGAGGTTTATGTGCGATAGAGTGTATCGTATCACGGGGTTTGGATGCACCGGCAAAGTTTGCACCAACTCTCGAGGTGAGAATGGGCAATGCACGGTACCTAAGAGGCTAGCAATGATGGAAGGGTGAGAGTGCGTATAATCCATGGACTCAACATTAGTCATAAAGAACTCACATACTTATTGCAAAATTCTATTTGCTATCGAAACAAAGTACTACGTGCATGCTCCTAGGGGGATAGATTGGTAGGAAAAGACCATCGCTCGTCCCCGACCGCCACTCATAAGGAAGACAATCAATAAATACCTCATGCTCCAACTTCGTTACACAACGGTTCACCATACGTGCATGTTACGGGAATCACAAACCTCAACACAAGTATTTCTACAATCCACAACTACCCATGAGCATGACTCTAATATCACCATCTTTATATCTCAAAACTATTGCAAGGAATCAAACATATCATATTCAGCGATCTACAAGTTTATGTAGGATTTTATGACTAACCATGTGAATGACCAATTCCTGTCATCTCTCTAAATAGATATAAGTGAAGCAAGAGAGTTTAATTCTTTCTACAAAAGATATGACCATGCTCTAACAAATATAAGTGAAGCAAAAGAGCATTCTACAAATGGCGGTTGTCTATGTAAAGAGAAACAGGCAATCCAAACTTCAAATGATATAAGTGAAGCAGATGAAGCATTCTATAAAGCCATACTCAAAGAATATAAGTGAAGTGAAAAGAGCATTCTATAAATCAACCAAGGACTATCTCATACCAGCATGGAGAAAAAAGAAAAAAGAAAACTAAATGCACAAGACGCTCCAAAATTTGCACATATCACATGAATGCAACAAATCCGAAAACATACCGATATTTGTTGAAGAAAGAGGGGATGCCTTCCCAGCATCCCCAAGCTTAGACGCTTGAGTCTCCTTGAATATTTACTTGGGGTGCCTCGGGCATCCCCAAGCTTGAGCTCTTTCCTCTCTTCCTTCTTCTCACATCGAAACCTTCTCAATCATCGAACACTTCATCCACACAAAACTTCAACAGAAAACTCGGTAAGATCCGTTAGTATAATAAAGCAAATCACTAATCTAAGTACTGTTGCAAACCAATTCATATTTTGTTTTGGCATTGTGTCTACTGTAATATAACTTTTTCGTGGCTTAATCCACTAATATAAATCGATAGTTTCATCAAAACAAGCAAACTATGCATCAAAACAGAATCTGTCTAAAACAGAACAGTCTGTAATAATCTGAACATTCACCATACTTATGATACTTGAAAAATTCTTCCAAAATTAGGAAAAATAAACAATTTGTATAGGAAGACAGTGCAAAACGAATCAGAACCATTTGATGTTTCAGCAAAAAATGTAAAATCGCGCACTACATCCAAAGTTTCTGTCCTGCACCATACAAACCATCAAGCAAATGTAAACATCCTAAAGGCAAACCTTGGCACATTATTTTTATTTCTGAACTTTATAAAAGCACACAACAGAAATAAATGACTCTATAAAACTTCCGGGATTTCTCCCTGGTAGCGCTTTCTTTAAAGCCATTAAGCTAGGCATATAGTGCTCAAGTAATGAATCCACCCGGATCCCAAGGTATATCAAAGCCAATTTTAATTAACAATGATCTAGCATTTAGTAGTGAGCACAAAGTAACATATATATCATGTAACAACGAAGTCTAACTCTCTTCCTATGCATCGGCATGTCATAAAAGAACAATTCATGCACACATAGTAAAGGCCAATGCATAGTATAAATAGTTTCTTGCAATTTTATCATATTGGAAACATAGAGAGGTGGAGATATAGTTCCTCTCTCATAATAATTGCAAGTAGGAGCAGCAAGCACATGCATATTATATCTATCAAAATCATCATGTGTAATAGTAAAACGCAACCCATCAATATAGTCCTTAATAAGTACAAACTTCTCCGATATAGTATAACCGGGAGAATTCAAAAAGATAATAGGACTATCGTGCGTGGGTGCAATAGCAACAATTTCATGTTTAACATAAGGAACTATAGCAAGTTCATCTCCATAAGCATAATTCATATTGGCATCTTGGCCACATGCATCATCAAAAAGGGATATTTCAAAAGAATCCAAGGGATCATAACAGTCATCATAGCAATCATCCTTCGGTAAGCACGAAGGGGAATTAAACAATGTATTAGTTGAAGAGTTACTCTCATTAGAAGGTGGGCACGGGTGATCAATCCGCTCTTCCTCCTTTTGTTCTTCGTTCTCTTCCTCATCTTTTTCATCCAATGAGCTCACAGTTTCATCAATTTCTTCTTCCATAGACTCCTGCAAAAATATTAGTCTCTTCTTGGACAGCGGAGACTTTCTCAATAAGTGCATTAATTTCAGAATTGTATTCATAATTCTCATAGCAATATTTGAGGATAGCTAAATTTTCAGATCTATAAACAGCATCATGAAAATCTTCAAACTCTTTACACATAGATTCAATTTCATAAGCACCCATAAAAGCAACAAATTCTTCTATTTGTTCCACATCATAGTAATCATATATACCATTAGCATAAGAAGCTAAGGTTTTATTATCATTGAATTTGCATGAAAAGGGAAGGTGTGGAGCCTTCATCCTAGAGCAACAAGTATAATCATAACTCACGCATAATTGCCAAGCATACCACTTCAATATATGAATTTGATCCCATAATAGTTTCCCTTTTTGTGTCAAGCGGTAATCCCTAAAGTATTCACGTTGATCCACCCATTACATAATTAAATGGGGTTTTCTCAGGATTATTAAAGTAGTACATAATATCTTTCACATAACCAGCATCGAGGGTTTTAGGAGGTTCCCCATCTCCATGAGCAGAAAGTACACCTAATTTTTTTGGTATTTCGTGTTCCATATCCATAACTAAAGATAAAGAACAACTAAGAATAGCAAATAAAAATTACTTAGTGATAAAGCAAACAAGCACACACGAGAATATTCACCCCACGCTATTGCTCCCCGGCAACGGCGCCAGAAAAAGGTCTTGATAACCCACAAGTATAGGGGATCGCAACAGTTTTCGATAAGTAAGAGTGTCGAACCCAACGAGGAGCTAAAGGTAGAATAAATATTCCCTCAAGTTCTATCGACCACCGATACAACTCTACGCATGCTTGATGTTCGCTTTACCTAGAACAAGTATGAAACTAGAAGTACTTTGTAGGTGTTTTTGGATAGTTTTGCAAGATAATAAAGATTACGTAAATAAAAAGTAGGGGCTGTTTAGGTAAAGACACAACTAAATTAGTTTTAGTAGAGAGCTTGTTGTCAAGAGAAAGTTATTTGTCCCTAGGCAATCGATAACTAGACCCGTAATCATTATTGCAATTTTATTTGAGGGAGAGGCATAAGCTAACATAATTTCTCTACTTGGATCCTATGCACTTATGGTTGGAACTCTAGCAAGCATCCACAACTACTAAAGATCATTAAGGTAAAACCCAACCATAACATTAAAGCATCAACTCCTCTTTATCCCATATGCAACAACCCCCTTACTCGGGTTTGTGTTTCAGTCACTCACGCAACCCACTATAAGCAAATCATGAACGTATGGCAACACCCTACAATGGGGATCCCTCACGCTTGCGCGACACGGAGAGCACCATAGGACAGCACCAATAATAAAACATGCAACTCAAACCAATATTGATCATCAAATGGCCATTAGGACAAAACAGATCTACTCAAACATCATAAGATAGCCATACACCATAGGGAAATAATATATAGCGTTGAGAACCATGTTTAAGTAGAGATTATAGTGGGTAAGAGAGAGGTTACACCGCTGCATAGAGGGGGGACGAGTTGGTGGTGAAGGCGGTGAAGTTGTTGGTGAAGATGACGGTGATGATGATGGCCCCCGGTGGCACTCCGGCGCCACCGGAAGCTAGGGGAGAGGGGCCCCCTTCTTCTTCTTCCTTGACCTCCTCCTTAGATGGGAGAAGGGTTTCCCCTCTGGTCCTTGGCCTCCATGGTGTGGGAGGGGCGAGAGCCCCTCCGAGATTGGATCTGTCTCTTTGTCTCTCTCTGTTTCTGCGTTCTCAGATTCTACCCCTTCACCGTTTCTTATATTCCCGGAGATCCGTAACTCTGATTGGGATGAAATTTGAACACGGTCTCTATCCGGATATTAGCTTTCTTGCGGCGATAGAAGGGCATCAACCGCCTTACGGGGTGGCCACGAGGGTCAGGGGCACGCCCCCTACCTCGTGGGCCCCTCGAGCATCGTCTCGCGTTGATTTCACTTACCAAAAATCACATATATTCCAAAAAGAATATCCGTCCTTTTTTATTCCGTGTGGACTCCGTTTGATATGGATATTCTGCGAAACAAAAAACATGGAACAAACAGGAACTGGCACTGGGCACTGGATCAATATGTTAGTCCCGAAAATAGTATAAAAAGTTGCCAAAAGTATATGAAAGTTGTAGAATATTGGCATGGAACAATCAAAAATTATAGATACGATGGAGACGTATCACTGGACCGCGGGCCGGCGTCGTGGACAATCTGGCACAGCCGGCTGATGCTCGCGCTCATCGCCTCCATGGGTCTAGCTTCTAGTCAACTGATCTTGCGATCGGAGTGATCACTCTTGCCCTTGGTTAGCGTGCGTAGGTGCGTAGGATTTCGTAGATTGGACTGGCGGGGAGCCTTTATAAGAGAAGTGCAGACTGCGTTGAATTCACGTGCGTGTTGGCCATCTACTCCTCGGCCCTCTACTGCACCTGCCTTTGGCTGTATGTCAGGCGGGCCAGCCACCTGTTGGGCCCAGATGTCATGCAACCAAAGGCAGGTGCAGTAAGTCAATGAAGCTGTGTCCCCCTCCGTGCCAGTGCAGTATAGTCATCTCACCGAACCTCTAGTTGGGGCCAAACGAGAGAACTTTGATGTTTACTGGTTTATTGGTCACGTGTGCTGGTCTGTGTTGTGTGCTGGCCTGCTGGGTGTGCGTGAGTGCATCCTTCTGTGCATGTCGCCGCGCAGTGGTGAATTGTGCGCGAGTGCATCCTTCACGCGGAAGAAGTGTGTCCACAATGCACCCTCAATTTACTAGCATGCGAGGTGCTACCTCGAGTGGTTTCAACTTTGTTTACTTCACCGCGTGTCAGATGGGCCTCTAGTTTACTTATTTTCACCCACTGCCACATGGGCCAGCACACGAAGATAGAGAACACGAGCTGACAAGGCAGCATGTGGACTGGTTGACCGGTCAACTAAACAATATACGGAGCTATACGCTGACACGGTGAGCGTTTAATCTGTCGGTATAGAGAGTTCAACTAGGAGGAGAGGTCCGTGAGAGATAGCAGAGAGAGAGAGAGAGAAAGAGCTACTCCCTCCGTTCGATAATGTAGTGCCAACATTTTTTTTAAAAGTCAAACTTTTTAAACTTTGACCAAGTTTATAAAGAAACCACTTATATCTACAATACCAAAGATAAATGATAGTATGAAGTAAGTACATGTTGTGATGAATCTAATGATTGTTCCAGATGTAAATGTTTTTCTCCACATACTCCCTCTGGTCAAACTTTTCTGAGGTTTGACTTTTCAAAACATCCATATGCTTATGGACGTGAGATAGTCCCTAACTAGAGAGAGAGAGTGAGAGAGTGTGTGTATGTGAAATAGAAAGAGTGAGTGAAAAAAGTGTGTGTGCGTGTGTGAAAGAGACATGGACAACACACAATAAAAGTATAGAAAAGGCGTGTGTGTCTTATGCAAACATATCACACATGCATCTTCGACAACGGAAGCAAGGTGAGGAGATAGTGTGTAGTTGTTTGCAACCGAGAGAGAAAGACCCTTAGCACGTGGCCAACAGGGGTCTGACAAGCAAGGGAGAGAGGTCGAGAGAGACGTACGGAGAAAATGCAGACATGGGGAGGAGATAGTGTATGTTTGTGATAGAGAGATCCATTGGAGATCGTGATGGGACTACATGGGTGGGAGATCGAGTGACAAGGTGTGTGCGCGATAGAAGATACCCTGAGAGATATCGAGATAGACGTATGGATGGAAGGAGACAGTACATGTGTTCCTGATGGCTAGTGATAGATAATCATACTTAGGGGGAGTGCGTGCGCCTACGATGGAGTGAGGGATTATGGTACTTAAGGGGGTGCGTGTCACATAGAGAGAGAACAAGGGAAAAGAGTGTTGGATGGGTCTATATGTAGCGCGAGCGAGACATGTGTATGTGTGAACCAGGGAGATATAAAGTTTGAGAGAGATAGAGGAGCCCCGATAAGGCTGAGTGGTGCGTCAAATACCTGAGTGGGGGAAAGAGATATTCCATCCGCTCGATAATGCAGTGCATGTAAATTTTTTTAGAAGTCGAACTTTGGAAACATTGATCAGTTTTACGCAAATGTTATTTATATCTACAATACCAAAGATACATCATATGAAACTACATCTCATGATGAATCTAATGGTATATGTTTGTCGTTCTAGATGTAAATGTTTTTCTCCACGTACATGGTCAAACTTTGTGATGTTTGACTCTTCAATAAATCTATATGCTATGGACTGAAGAGAGTGCTTAAGTCAAGAGAGATCAAGTGCGTGTGAAGGAGAATGAGTGAGTGTGAAAAAGAGTATGTGTGTGAAAGAGAAAGGGACAACAAATGATAAATTAGAGAGAGTGTGTGTTTTTTCGTTTCTTATGCAAACATATCACGCATGCATCTCCGAGATAGAAAAGCGAGGTGAGGAGATACACGAAGATAGCTAGTGCGTGATTGTTGGAACGGAGAGAGACACCCCTATAGCACATGTCCAATAGAGGTCTGGCCAACAAGGAACAAAGGTCGAGAGGGACACATGGAGAACATGGACGCATGGGGAGGGATAGAGGGTGTGTTTGTGATAGAGAGATCCCCTCGAGATCGTGAGGGGACTTATATGGGTGGGAGATTGAGGGAGGTGCATGCAATATATAAAGATGCCCCAAGAGAAATCGAGATAGACCATGCACATGTTTGTGACGGAGACTAAGATTAGCTAGTCATATACATATAGGGGGGACTGCGTGTGCCTACATTTGAGTGAGAGACCATCATACTTGGCTAGCCATGCGATTGTGTGTGTGCGTGTGAGATGCAGAGAGAACGAGGGAGAGAGATAAAGTTTTAGATGGGTCTATCGAGTGCGAGTGAGATATGCATGTGTATGTGTGACCCAGGTAGATGGAGAGTTTGAGAGAGAGAGGGAGGAGCTCCGAGACGACAGAGTGGTGCATGAGAGAGTTACGGGCAACGAGCCAAGGAATTTGTGTGCATACGAGTGCACCCAAGATATTTAGCTTGGACTAGAGAATCATACATAGTGTGCGAGAGAGACCTATGGATGGAGTATATATGCATGCGAACTAGAAAGACCCCCCCCCCACACACAAAGAGAGAGAGAGAGAGAGAGACGGAGAGAGAGGGACAGGGACCAACAAGGTTTGTGTGTTGGATGCGTGCGACAAAATTTAAGATTGTCAGCGAGATTGAGAGAGAGATAGAGAGATAGAGAGAGAGAGAGAGAGAGCATGAGCCCGGGAGAGGGGGTCGCGTTTTATGCATCGAAGACTGATATAAACCATGTTTCGATATAAACTTGCATTCAAATATTTAAATTGGAGAACATGTTGTCTGCAATCCACACATGAACGGAGATATGCGTATATCAAACAAGTTCATTAATTTGACTCTCAACATGTTCATGGAGTACTATAATATTGTACAACATGCTACTCGATTGAGGTGTTTAACTTTGGATTTAGTTCACAATTTTGACCTAGTGAACGAGCTATTTCATTGAATCGAGATATTTCATTTTGGGTTTGATTCCCATTTTTGAGTGGGTCAATTATTTGTCATATAGTAAATCGCTAGCAACGAGCATGTAAAAACACATTACTCCTGAGCATCATCTCTCCATCTAAAAAAGAAGTGGCAAGCTAATATTTCAAAATTTGATTCGAATCGACTTGGTAAGGTAGACGTGGATGCTCGTTCTCCCAAAATTTGAATGAACCGTTGAACACCCTCTGCTCGGTGGAATTCGCCCGAGCAAATAAATAGGAGACGTGAAATTACCGGCCTATGTGGGACACGCATCAATTGGCCCGTTGTACATCGAGGGTAGGTTCGTAACTTCATCCAAGAGCGCCTTCTCCTCGGCCGAAATGACATGTGCCGAATAATTCATAAACCATGGTCGGCAAACACCCTCTCCTCGCCCGAAATAGCTCGCGCCCACTATTTCAAAACACGCTTTCCTCGCCCGAAATCGCTCGCGCCCACTATATTTCAAAACACATCCTCCTCGCCCAAAATCGCTCGCGCCCACAATATTTCAAAACACGCCCTCCTTGCCCGAAATCCCTCGCGCCCAGTATATTTCAAAACACGCCCTCCTCGCCCGAAATCGCTCGCGCCCACAATTTGGGAGAAGCAAAGTTACTCTACTATCCCCGACCCTCAGTACACAGACCCAAGCCGAGAAGCCTAAAGGCAGGGGTAGAACTGTAACCCCCCACATTTCAGACAAATGCGTCCATAAGACATGGTTCCCCCTCCCAATTCCCCATTCATACCTTGTGGGCGTCAAATCGCCTTCTCCCCGGAAGCTCCCTTCTCCGGAGCCACGAAACCTCAGTCCCTCATCCATGGCTCCCCCACCACACCAAATTCACACCCGCCCTCCTCTCTAATCCCAGAGACGATGTCCATTTGTCGTCGTGCACTGGACCGTGTGCCTCTTACTCCGTGCTGCCGGAGCTTCCTCGACGACGGCCGCGTGAACCGTACTGGAGCCGATTCACCCCCGTCGTTGTTCACGGCGTCGGAGCGGCTCCAACTTTGGACCCATCCAGAGCCCCGGCGCTGCTTCCCCGTAGCCCTCGACCATCGCGACATCTCTACTTCCCTGCCACCGGTAGCCACCGCAACCGCGCCGGCCTCACCGACTAGGCAGCTGGAGCTGCCTACTTCACCGAGCCGCCAGATAGGTCGCACCCTCATCTCAAATCACTTTATTTAGGCGTCAGTTGTCCGAATTTTTATTCTGGGCCAATCGATTCCCAATGGGAAGCAGCACCCCTTGAGCCGGCGGAGCTCCTAGGCTGCCGGTTGGCTGGTGTCTAACGTAAGGGTGCGGGGGTGCAAGTTCGCCACGGAAGCAGCACTTAGATGGCTATCTTAGAGTTGCGTGGGTTGGAGGTACTGCCGCCGCCAGATCTGGATGACGGCGAGTCTTTGTGGATTGGCCCGGGGGCAGTGCAACCATGGCAGTGCGGTGGGGCGGGGAGCGGGGTTTTGGTCGGGGCCACGGACGGCGGTGGCAGGCTACTCTGCTCGTGGTCGCTGGCTCTTCGGGGAAGATTCCAAACACTGTCAGCCGGGAGGCACAAGACGGTCATCAAGCCATCCGGCATAGATCGGACATTACCAAAATAAAATAAAATCATGTGACCCCGATTTACTCTTCAGTCAACAGACGTGTGACCACTCTCGTACCTTGCAATTGATCTCTTAGGGTATTTCTTCAGATTAGAGAGATGTGTCGTTCTTAACATTATGTGTTTTCTACATCTTCAGGCACACCATCTTCCGACTCACCGCAGGTGCTCCAACAAGGGAAGCATGCACCAGAAGGGAGCTATAGTCCCCACTCAACAGTTCCCTGCATCGAATGTGTGTGCCCGACATGGACAGCCACAACAACTGCAGGGCCATCGACAAGTTAGCACATGATGCTCACTCCTATGGATGGCGGCCAGATAGATTGTACCCTCATCTTACTTGTGTGCAACATTTATGGCTTTGTTATTCATCTAAGCACTGAAAATAGATTATCGCATTTCACTGTACATTCATGTTGATCTCTTACAGGTCTTGTTTAGGAGTTAACGTTGTTCCATAGTTCAGCTAAGAGACTTGCTCTTTAGGTAACGTTGTTCCATAGTTATCATCCATCAGCCAATGCTATCCCACATGCTGGTGATTATAGTATTATACCAATTCTAGTATAACCTTTGTTGTTCCTTCATACTTTTGTGTGCCATCTAGTTAATCTTGAGTACAAACGATACATATTCTGTAGCTTTCATCTGTGTTCTCCCTTTAGTTTTTGAGACCTGTTGCTGCTAGTTAACCCCAGTCCTACTATTTATGTCGTCTCCTACAAGCACTCATTACATAAATGTAACTACTAGTTGTCTTCCATGCATGTCAGATATAATTGCACACACTGATTTATCCACAAGAACCTCACAGAGCAATGTAACAGCCAACAAACTTGACGTCAATGATACCCAATATGATGGAACATGTAAAGGCAGTTCTTCACAAGACTTGCAGAAAGATGATGAATCCTATTCACCCCATAAGGTCCTTGCTCTAACTTGGCCCTTGATATGGGTACGACATGCATATAATGTCCTGGAGTGCATCTACTCTGTTGCAATGCCTTGTGCTTCGCCTGCTGATCATGCATGTAAATATGGCATGCTTTCCTGTTTTTCAGTACCTATTCCATGAATGATAACATGTTTTCAAATTCAAGTACTGTCATTCTACTCTATCGCAATGCCATCTGCTTATTTTGGACATCATGCTTCTCAATATCTTATGCATTGTTATTCATTAGTATGTACTTCATCTGTCTACCATACCATGCTCTTTTTTTACATTGAAGTGTTGTTCTAGTGGTCTCTTGCAATGCCATCTTAGTTTCCCAATCATACATGCATATGTTGCCTTAGTGTTTTTCTGTAATGTATTCTGCTAGCATACAGTTTTACATTCAACTAGTGTTTTTTTTACACTGTTGTCCTGTCGTATCCCTAGCTCTTACATCATATTCCCTCCATCCGGATTACATGTCGCAAAAATGGATAAAACTGGATGTATCTAGAATTGAAATACGCCTAGACCCATCCATTTATTTCCGGATGGAGGGAATACATGTCAATATGTCATGCCTTTCTATTCCTCAGTACCTATTCCATCTTTGTTGTAGCATGTTTTATAATTGAAGCACCATTCTTCTATATAAGGCATGCAAGGGGAAGACGGCTATGTTAGAATCTGAAGGGTTATAAACTAGGTCTTTGCAAAAGATCCAAATGTCAGGAGATAATAAACCAACTCCAATTTTCATAGATACTGCTCCAGCACAGAGAAACCCAACTCCCACTGATAATAAGCAGATTCCAGTGGCCAAAGAACTAGTCCACTCCAGTCCAGCAAAAATATGTCAACTCCATTCTAAGAAGTGTGTGTGTATCCTCGCATCATGAAATTTTATAGTATTCTGGTCATATTTTCTACATGTTTCTTACCCATCTCTCTTTTATAAAATAAGGTTAAACGATAGAAGATTCCCTCCATTGGGATCATATTCGAGGAAAGTATCTTGCGGGAATTCTCCGTGCTCCAGTGCTGATGTAAGTACCTGTTGTATATCACTATATTTTTACATCAGCTTGTATTTTGTTAATCGGTGTGAATCCAACCTTTATCTGATCTAAATTCATTTCTAGCAAAATGTTAAAGGCGACAATGTTGATTTTTGTAAGGAAAACTGACTGGTAGTTTTGCATACTGAGCTGCATGAGTGTACTATCTCATATCATGCACATTACTGAATTGTAGTGCTGCTCTGATTGCCCATTCATTCATTGTGTCAATGTTGCTTTCATATTACCTTACCTGGCTGATGATAGATGTTCCATATTGTGTTAATTTGGTGTAGGCTGGTGTGGTCTGGTTGCCCAAGCGTTCATTGTGTCAATGTTGCTTTCCTATTATCTGACTTGGCCAATGATAGCAATGCTAGTGTGTTAATTTGGTGTAGGTTGCTGAAGATAAGAAGACAAACTCTGAAAACAGCAAGACAACCCCATTGTTTCTTTCCAATAAATCTAGGCCAGGTAATATGGCAATAAATCATGATTAATCTGTTCGGTTCCCCTCCAGTGGCCGAGACACTCTCCACTATCAATAATACAAGTCTGCCAAAATCGCCATCTGACTCTGTTCAGTTTCCTCTGTTTCGAATGCAACAGAAAAACTGTATGTTTGTGAACCAATTAATGGATGAAGCAACGATGGAAATGGTGGAGGAATCAGAGCTTCACATTCGTGCGCAACAACAACTGATCAATGTTTTCAGAGACAGTGTAGCAAAGCAGCAAGAACTTGCCCACATGCTTATGGGCGTCATCCGCGCTGAGGTTGCAGATTGTGACGTCGTAGATCGTTAGGTTCTATTCATTTATTTGCACTAGCATCAATCTTTGATTGCTTAGTGGATGTAATTTCCTATAATATATGCTGGATGTGCAATGTTTTTCCCTGTATGTTGTACCTTTGCTTGATCGGTTTTGGTCCTATGCATAATTGCTCGTCGTAATGGGCTCAAATTATCTAAATGGGCCTAAAGACATGTACGAACTTTAGTGGGCCCATTAAGTTAATGGGCCGTTACGAGGCCGAAAGTTAATGGTCGGCCCTCTTACCTCTCGGGTTGTTAACATGCCGACATCGAAGCGGGCAACAGGTGGGCCCATTTGATTTCACGGGCCGTTAACATGCCGTTACTACGTTCGGGCTACAAATGGCCCAACTATACTGTGGGCCTTTAATAGGCCGAAAGATACAGCGGGCTCGTACTGGTCCATGAAGAGCATGGGCCGCTAAGAGGCCGAAAGTCGGGTCATACTGTAAATGTCCCAACTGTGTTGTGGGCCTTTAGCAGGCCGAAAGAGAAACCAGGCTGGTATTGGACCATGAAGTGCATGGGCCGTTAAAAGGCCAAAACTCTGGTCCGACTACAAATGGCCCAAATCATTTATGGGTCGTCAACAGGCTGAAAGACATACCGGGCCGGGAATTGGCCCAACACTTAAATGGGTCGCTAAAAGGCCAAAACTAAGGTCCGACTACAAATGGCCCAACTCATTTATGGGCCATCAATAGGCTGAAAGACACACTGGGCCGGAAATTGGCCCAACACTTGAATGGGTCACTAAAAGACCGAAAGATGTACATCCTGAAAATTGGCCCATCCCTTGAATGGGCCGTTAACAGTCCGAAATCACATCGGGCCGATATTGAGCCCAAATATATAGCGGGCTATTAACGGGCTCAACTAACGATGGGCTGCAATGGTGTCAAATCTTTAATGGGCCGTTGACGGACCAAATTGGCACATCTCGTATGGGTCGTGGGCTTAAATGGACCTGACACAAATAGGCCTTGTATGGGCCGGCCTGCTAATTTTTACTGGGCCGGCCTTTTTCACCGGAATGGGCCACTATTGGACCATGCCATGTGTCGACCTATCATAGGCGCCTCTTGTCTAATGAGTAGATGACATCTGTCCCAACGGTGACCAACACGTCTTTCCTTCAGCCAATGAGAATTTTACACATGGAAAATCTTCATTGGTTCGGGCTGTTAACGAGTTATCGGATCCAAAACCGGACTAGATAGCTCAACGGCGACCCGTTACGGTGGATGCCACATGTCGGTCACCCTTGAGGAAAGCACTTTCATGATGCGCCATTCATCGTCATGGAAGTGGACACTTCCGTGATGATAATTTCGGTAATGTCATGGAACACTTCTACGACAGCACAGGTATGACTATCTTGATTCTGTCATAAAATCGTCATGGATGTACATGCATGACAAAAAATGTGACCTACTGTGAAAAACATGTATCATCATGGAAGTGTATTTTTTGTAGTGTATATTATCAATCTTGGATGTTTTATAATCATTTATAGTCATTTTTTATCAATTTTTGATACTAACCTATTGACATAGTGCCAAGTGCCAGTTCCTGTTTTTTCCGTGTTTTTTACATCGCAGAAAATCAATATCAGGCGGAGTCCAAATGCCACGAAACTTTACAGAGAGTTTTTATGGACCAGAAGGAACATGTTGGGCCCTGGTTACACCTGGGGGGAGTCCCAAGGAGGGGACAACCCACCAGGGCGCGCCAGGAGGCCCAGGCGCGCCCTGGTGGGTTGTGCCCACCTCGGGTGCCCCTCGGACCACCTCTTTGCTCTATAAATACCCCAAAAATCCCAGAACCCTAGGGGAGTCGACGAAATATTCATCCAGCCACTGCAGAGTCCAGAACCACCAGATCCAATCTAGACACCATCTCGGATGGGGTTCACCACCTCCATTGGTGCCTCTCCGATGATGCGTGACTAGTTCTTTGTAGACCTTCAGGTCCGTAGTTAGTAGCTAGATGGCTTCATCTCTCTATCTCTTGATTCTCAATACAATGGTCTCTTGGAGATCCATATGATGTAACTCTTTTGCGGTGTGTTTGTTGGGATCCGATGAATTTCGAGTTTATGATCAGATCTATCTTTTTATATCCATGAAAGTATTTGAGTTTCTTTGATCTATTTTATGCATGATTTCTTATAGGCTCGTATTTCTTCTCCAATATTTGGGTTTTGTTTGGCCAACTTGATCTATTTATCTTGCAAAGGGAAGAGGTGCTTTGTAGTGGGCTCGATTTTACTGTGCTTGATCCCAGTGACAGAAAGGGAAACGACACATATGTATCGTTGCTACTAAGGATAAAACGATGGGGTCTATATCTACATAGATAGATCTTGTCTACATCATGTCATCGTTCTTATTGCATTACTCCGTTTCTCCATTAACTTAATACACTAGATGTATGCTGGATTGCAGTCGATGTGTGGAGTAATAGTAGTAGATGCAGGCAGGAGTCGGTCTACTAATCTTGGACATGATGCCTATATAATGATCATTGCCTGGATATCATCATAATTATTTGAAGTTCTATCAATTGCCCAACAGTAATTTGTTCACCCGACGCTTTGCTATTTTTCTTGAGAGAAGCCACTAGTGAAACCTACGTTCCTCAGGTCCTCTTTCTCATATTATTTGCCTTTGCGATCTACCTTTCTCTTGCATTTATTTTCAGATATATTAATCCAAAAACCCAAAAATATCTTGCTGCACTTTATTTTATTTGCGATTTATTTATTTAATCTATTACAACTTTCTCCCATCCATGCACCGTTTCTGGCATTGTTACCCGAAAGGGATTGATAACCCCTTTAACACATTGGGTTGCGAGGATTTTTTATCTCTGTGCAAGGGTTGTTTACGTTGTGTTGCTTGGTTCTCCTACTGGTTCGATAACCTTGGTTTCATATCTGAGGGAAATACCTACCACCGCTGTGCTGCATCATCCCTTCCTCTTTGGGGAAATACCAACGTAGCTTCAAGCGACATCATCACCATGACTCTTATATAAGGGTAGAAGATAAAAGTAAAAGATAGGCCCTTCGCAGAGGGAAGCAGAGGTTGTCATGCGCTTTTATGGTTGGATGCACAAAATATTAATGCAAAAGAACATCACTTTATATTGCCGCTTGTGATAAGGACCTTTATTATGTAGTCTATCGCTTTTATTTCTTCCATATCGCAAGTTCGTACAAAGCTTATTTTCTTCACACTAATAGATCATACATATTTAGAGAGCAATTTTATTGCTTGCACCGTGACAACTTACTTGAAGGATCTTACACAATCCATAGGTAGGTATGGTGGACTCTCATGGCAAAACTTGGTTTAGGGTTGTTTGGAAGCACAAGTAGTATCTCTACTTGGTGCAAAGAATTTGGCTAGCATGAGAGGGAAAGGCAAGCCCAACATGTTGGATGATCCATGACAATATAACTTCTATTCGGATATAAGAAAACATACCCCATTATGTTGTCTTCCTTGTCCAACATCAACCTTTTAGCATGTCATATTTTAATGAGTGCTCACAATTACAAAAGATGTCCAAGATAGTATATTTATATGTGAAGCCTCTCTTTCTTTATTACTTCATATTAATTTCAACAATGACCAAAACTATGTTTGTCAACTCTCAACAACTTTTATTCATCATACTCTTTATATGTGAAGTCATTATTCTCCCTAAGATCAATATATGAACCTTTTTATTTGTTTTTATTTCTTTCTTTTATTTAACTCCCTCAAGATCATAGCAAAAAAAAGCCCTTATCTCAAAACTACTCTTTATTATATATCTCAAGGACTCGATTACATAGATAGGGATCAAAGCAAAAACTCAAAGCTAGATCATACTAAAACTTTATTCTACTAGATCAAGATATAACCAAAAGGATCAAACTAAGAAAAGCGATAAAGACAAAGATGTGATGGTGATACGATACCGGGGCACTCCCCCAAGCTTGGTAGTTGCCAAGGGGAGTGCCCATACCCATGTACTTAGATCTCTTTCTTCGGGGGTGATGATGAAGGAGTTGTTGCATTCTTCTTCTCTAGCTTGCGTCCGAGGCTAAAATTTTCCTCCCTCAAATCCTCATTCTCGATCTCGAATTTCATTATCTTTTTGCATAATGCCACCTTGTTGTCCTGCGAAAAACAAGGTGGGATAGATTGGACCTTAGGGACGCTTGACTTCTTAAACTCCACATGCATATCACCAGGTTGAGGTAGTGGATCGTCCTCTCCATCTCCTCCTTCCCCTTTGGATCATAGTCTTCTTCTTCCTCCGTGGTCCAACCATTATGTTCCACATCCCCATATACCCTTTGGGTTTGTGATATAATCAGCCATGTAGCTCTCTCCCTCCGAATCTTGGGACGACATCTTACTCCAAATCTCCTAAAGAAACAACTCAAAACGAAAACAGGGGATTTTGTCATGGTACGGAGGTCAAAACCTTCGGGAGATTATATAATGAATTTTTACCGACCATAAGAAGTATCGTGCAAGAAAAAGGAGTCCGGAAGGCACACGAGGTGGCCACAAGGACGGGGGCACGCCCAGGGGGGTAGGGCGCGCCCTCCACCCTTGTGGTGGCCTCGTGTCTCTTTCGGACTACTTTAAATTTTCCTAATTTTTAAATATTCTAAAAACGGAGAAAATTTATCATTGGAAATGTTTTGGAGTTGGTTTACTTACCATACCACATACCTATTCCCTTTCGGAGTCTGAAACTTTCTGGAAAGTGTATCTTATGTACTACTCCTGTGTTAAGGTATTAATTATATTGGTCTCAACATTTATGGGAGTACCTGAGATATAATCTTTGATTCTTTGACCGTTTACCACCTTTGGGTTCGTGCCATCGGCGTTGTTGTCTTTATGGCACCGAAATGATAGACCTCCTCTATAATATAAGGGCCTTCCCATTTAGAGAGAAGCTTTCCTGCAAAATATCTTAAACGAGAGTTGTATAGCAAAACATGATCACCTACATTAAACTCACGCTTTTGTATCCTTTTATCATGCCATCTTTTAACTTTTTCTTTAAACAACTTGGCATTCTCATAGGCTTGTGTTCTCCATTCATCAAGTGAGCTAATGTGTCAAATAACCTCTTCTAACCGGCAAGTTTGAAATCATAATTGAGCTCTTTAATAGCCCAATATGCCTTATGTTCTAGTTCAAGAGGTAAGTGACATGCTTTTCTATAAACCATTTTATATGGAGACATACCCATAGGGTTCTTATAAGCAGTTCCATAGGCCCACAAAGCATCATCAAGTTTCTTAGACCAATTCTTTCTAGATCTATTAACAGTCTTTTGCAAAATTAACTTAATCTCTCTATTTCTCAATTCTACTTGACCACTAGACTCAGGATGATAAGGAGATGCAATTCTATGATTAACATCATACTTAGCAAGCATTTTATGGAAAGCACCATGAATAAAATGTGAACTACCATCAGTCATTAAATATCTAGGGACTCCAAACCTCGGAAAATTAATTTCGTTAAGCATCTTAATAGAGGTGTTATAATCAACACTACTAGTCGGAATAGCTTCTACCCACTTAGTAACGTAATCAACAACAACTAAAATATGTGTATAACCATTAGAGCAAGGAAAAGGTCCCATATAATCAAATCCCCAAACATCAAATGCAATAACAAGTGAATAATTCATAGGCATTTCCTGACGTCTACTAATATTACCAATTCCTTGACACTGATCACAAGACAAGACAAACTTACGAGCATCTTTAAAGAGAGTGGGCCAATAGAAACCGGATTGCAATACCTTATGTGCAGTTCTATCTCCAGCGTGGTGTCCTCCCTAAGACTCGGAGTGACACTTGCGTAGGATTGTTCATGTTCATGCTCAGGTACACAACATCTAATAACACCATCTACTCCTTCTTTATAAAGGTGCGGGTCATCCCAAAAGTAATGTCTTAAATCATAGAAAAACTTTTTCTTCTGCCGGTATGTGAAACTAGGTGGTATAAGTTCAGCAACAATATAATTCGCATAATCAGCATACCATGGATTATTACGAGAAGCATTTATGACATTTAGTTGTTCATCAAGAAAGCTATCATCAATAGGTAGTGGGTCATCAAGAACATTTTCTAACCTAGAAAAATTGTCTGCAACGGGGTTCTCAGCTCCCTTTCTATCAATAATATGCAAATCAAATTCTTGTAGAAAGAGAACCCATATAATAAGGCTAGGTTTAGCATCTTTCTTTTCCATAAGATATTTAATAGCATCATGATTAGTGTGAACAGTTACTTTGGAATCAACAATAAGGTCTGAACTTATCACATGCAAATACAACTGCTAAAAATTCTTTTTCGGTGATAGCATAATTTCTCTAGGCACTGTCTAGAGTTTTACTAGCATACTGAATAACATTTAATTTCTTATCAACTCTTTGTCCTAGAACAACACCAACAACATAATCACTAGCATCACACATAATTTCAAAGGGTAAATTCCAATCAGGTGGCTGAACAATAGGAGCATAAATCAAGGCGTTCTTAACTATTTCAAATGCTTCTACACAATCATCATCAAAAACAAAAGGAACATATTTTTGCAAGAGATTAGTGAGAGGCCTAGAAATTTTAGAGAAGTCCTTAATAAACCTACTATAGAAACCAACGTGACCAAGGAAACTTCTTATACCTTTGATATCTTTAGGACACAACATCTTTTCAATAGCATCTACTTTAGCTTTATCAACTTCAATACCTCTTTCGGAAACTTTATGCCCTGATACATCTCCAACGTATCTATAATTTTTTATTGTTCGATGCTATTATATTATCCATCTATGATGTTTTATATGCATTTATATGCTATTTTATATGATTTTTGGGACTAACCTATTAACCTAGAGCCCAGTGTCAGTTTCTGTTTTTTCCTTGTTTTTGAGTTTTACAGAAAAGGAATACCAAACGGAGTCCAATTGATGTGCCAATTTTTGATGATTTTTTATGGACCAAAAGAAGCCCCCGGAGTAAAAGAGTTGGGCCAAAAGAGTCCCGGGCCGTCCACGAGGGTGGGGGCATGCCCTCCCCCCCCCCCCCCGGGCGCGCCGCCCTATCTCGTGGACGACTCAGGCACCTCCCTGACTTGGTCCCGACACCAAAAACTCCTATAAATACTGAAACCTCCAGAAAATAACCTAGATCGGGAGTTCCGCCGCCGCAAGCCTCCATAGCCACCGAAAACCAATCTAGACTCATTCTGGCACCCTACCGGAGGGGGGAATCCATCTCCGGTTGCCATCTTCATCATCCCGGCGCTCTCCATGACGAGGAGGGAGTAGTTCACCCTCGGAGCTGGGGGTATGTACCAGTAGCTATGTGTTTGATCTCTCTCTCTCTCTCATGTTCTTGATATGACACGATCTTGATGTATCGCGAGCTTTGCTATTATAGTTGGATCTTATGATGCTTCTCCCCCTCTATCTCCTTGTGATGAATGAGTTTTCCCTTTGAAGTTATCTTATCGGATTGAGTCTTTAAGGATTTGAGAACACTTGATGTATGTCTTGCATGTGCTTATGTGTGGTGACAATGGGATATTCACGTGATCCACTTGATGTATGTTTTGGTGGTCCACTTGCGAGTTCCATGACCTTATGAACTTATGCATAAGGGTTGGCACATGTTTTCGTCTTGACTCTTCAGTAGAAACTTTGGGGCACTCTTTGATGTTCTTTGTGTTGGTTGAATAGATGAATCTGAGATTGTGTGATGCATATCGTATAATCATACCCACGGATACTTGAGGTGACATTGGAGTATCTAGGTGACATTAGGGTTTTGGTTGATTTGTGTCTTAAGTTGTTATTTTACTACGGACTCTAGGGCTGTTTGTGACACTTATAGGAATAGCCCAATGGATTGTGTTGGAGTAATGGGCCACGGGTAGGCCAACCCGAGCCCCAAAACCTTTCAAGACATCGGGGCAGGCTGCGCCCCTCAAGACCCCAGGACGAAGAGCCGCCTTCGAGAAGTCGACGGCAAGATGGCCGGCTGACCCCTCACGGCCGAGTCCCAGGGACGACTTCAGAGAAAGCCGACTCCTGACTGGCGACTTCCAGAGAAGCCGGCTTTGGGGAGTCGGCCTGCGACTCCTACAAACCCCATGACCTCATCAAGTGGGACGGGGCAGGGGAGTGGCTACAGTGAAGCCCACTCCTGCCCCTTACCAAGGGCAGGCATGGCCACAGCACGCCGTACCCCGGAAGATCTCCGCGGCGTGGCACTGTTGCCATGCCGGCCCTGACATCAGCACCGCAGGACCGAATCTTGCACCCACGATGGCTTGTCTGTACGGCCCAGAGGCAGCGGGTCCCACCAGTTAGTGAAACCCCGGGAGACGGTAAGAGGACCACCAGCCGGCCCCGGGGAGTCGGCCGAGCCCTCCCCCGGGGCCCACGCACCATTAATCAAGATGTGATGGACAGTGGCAATAGTGATCGCCCGCCGGGCGGCGGGGCTGTTGCCACGAGCCCATTATCAAGCCCGCGTCATCAAAAGCACGGCTATAGTAATCAGCAGCCGGCAAGACCCGCCCACGGCGGACGTGGCCTGTCGGCTCCGTACCAGGCCAGTCGGCGGGGCCCACCAATCGGCGGGCCCCAGCAGTCGGCGGGGAAGACGGAGGCCAGAGGCGCTGACGGCTGGGCCCGCGTCCAGCCAGATTACCATTGTACCCCTGGGGGGTAGGCCTATATAAACCCCCCAGGGCACCCATGCAAAGGGTGGGAATCCATTAGTTCTAGGCCAGATCATATAGGAGGGAGAGAGCTAGCCTTGCCCTCTCCTACCTCCAGGAAACAGCTCAAGGAGCAATCGTGTAAGCACTTCGCCACAGTGATCATGCGGAGACCCCGCAGAGCAGCAGTAGGGGTATTATCTCCCCGGAGAGCCCTGAAGCTGGGTAAGATTCGCCGGCGTGCATGTCTATGACTCATCCCGTTTCCAGGCACCGGCGACGTTCTACTCGCCCCCACCATGATAAGCCATCCTTTGGCATATGTCGCACCTAACCCCCGACATTTGGCGCCCACCGTGGGGCCTGATGCACCGCCGTCCGGAGACCTATTCTGGACGGGAACCCTTTTCCTCCCCGACGAGCGCAGCCAGCCAGGCACGCCAGACGGAGTTTGCACCGACGCGCTGCGCGGTGTTGAGATCGCCTGCGCAGCCAGCTGCCTGGCCGAACTTGTCGGCGAGGTTCGCCTCTCCGACGAACCTGCATCCAACGCAGGCACGGGCGGCTCCGAGAGCCTCCTCGCGGGCCTCCTCGATCAACTCCACATTTCCGGCAAGCCTGCCGTAGACTTGGAGTCTGTAGGCTCCACCGACGCGATGCTAGTCGACTTCGACACCGCGTCGCTCGACGCGTTCCCCACTAATGTTGTGGTCTACGAAGAACCTCTCCCTCGCTCGGAGAGCGACGGAAGCACCGTCACCGAGGTGCTCGTCATCAGTCATGACGAGCTCCCCGGCGGAGGAGCGCACGACTCACTCGGCACGGCGCTACAAGACCTAACTGCGCCCATTCCGGAAGATGCTGACGCAGAGACGTTGGAGGCGTGCCGCCTTCAGCTCGTTGAAGGCGCGAAGAAGCTGGCCAGCATGAGACGCTTGTCAGAAGCCTACCAGCGGGAGATGGATCGCGCCGTCGGCGGCTCGCCGGCCCTGGCAGGGCCCAGCCGCCTTGGCATGGTCCAGCAGGGCGGCGTAGCCATCGCCAACCTGTTTGGGGCAAGCTGCCATGTGTACGCTACACCAGCAGAGAACATCCGAGCCACCCAGGCAGCGGCGGACGAGCTGGACAATTTTGAGGGCGAAGAACGCCGCCTGATGGTGGAGCGAGTCCAGCGGCTCCTCGACGCGGCTGCCGCGCAGAACGAGGCCGGCTGCCACACGGAGGTGCCGCAGCGGCAAAACGACGACCTTCGCCGAGATCAAGGCGCGACGTCTCGGACGCCGACTGGCAGCGCCCGAGGAAGAAGAGACAAGGATCCGGCTATCAGCCACAGTCAGACTCGCATTACCATAGAGCGCGACCGAGACGGCCGCCCGAGAGCAGTGGAACGACGGGACGACTGTCCGCCTCCCCCTCCTTGCAAGGAGAGGCGAGTCTACCCGCCGCCTGTTGACCATCCGACTCTCAGCGACCGCCTTGGCCGTCGAGAGGGAGTTGGATAGATTGACGCCCGCCACCAGATCGACCGACTTCACCGATCCCTAGCGTTGGAAGAAGAAGACGAGTTGGGTCCGCCTTGTTTCCGGCCCCGCATTTGAGACGAGCCCTTTCCCAGAGGGTTCACGCTCCCAAGAGACACGCCCATGTATACCGGCTCCGTGAAGCCGGAAGACTGGCTAGTCGACTACTCCATGGCTGTCAGCATAGCAAACGGCAACAAGCGTGTCTCCGTAAAGTACGTTCCGCTCATGCTCCAGGGCACGGCCGGACATGGCTGAACAGCCTGAAGCCCCGCAGCATCAACAGCTGGGTCGACTTCACCGAAGCGTTCGTCCGCAACTTCACCAGCACGTACAGGCGTCCTCCCAAGCCTCGTCAGCTCTCCTTGTGCGTGCAAGGCCCCGACGAGTCGACTCGCGATTACCTCACGTGTTGGGCCGAGCTTCGAAACTCCTGCGAGGGCGTGCACGAGGTGCAGGCCATCGAGTACTTCACAGCCGGATGCAGAGAAGGCACCCTCCTCAAGCACAAACTCCTCTGCGACGAGCCAGAAACCCTCCATGAGTTGCTGATCATAGCGGACAAGTATGCCACGGCCGACTCCTCCATGAAGGCGGAGATTCAAATCAGCACAGCTGGCAAAGTGGCCCCTCAAGCCCAAGAACTCCGGCGGGAGACGCCAACCGGCGACAACAGCAGGGCGACCACAAGCGCAAGGCCCCGCCGCCGGCTTCCAGCAGCCGGCAGGTCGCGACCGTTGAAGCCCAGCAGCCGGATGGGCAGCCTCCGCTCAAGCGACAGAAAGGCGGCAAGCCAAACTGGTTGCCGGCCTTCTCCTACGAGCATACTCTGGATGGACCTTGCAAGTTCCATAGCGGCGCGAAGCCGTCGAATCACACCACCCGGAAGTGCCACTGGCTCACCAGGATCGCCAAGGGAGACGGCCTCCTGCCTCCCCCGCCCGCTGGGCAGCCACCTCCGCCTCCGCCCCAGCAGCCAGCTGTCAAGCCAGTTGGCGCAGTACAAGACGAATACCCTGAAGAACACGGAGCCTACGTAGTGTTTACTAGTATGGCCGATGATCGACGCAGCAGGCGGCTGCGGCGACAAGAGGTGAATGCAGTAGCATGAGAAACGCCAGAGTTCATGCACTGGTCCGAGAAACCCATCAGCTGGAGCAGGGCTGACCACGCAGAGGTGATGCCAAGTCCGGGCTCCTATGCCTTGGTCTTGGATGCCACCTTTGCTACGGATAGACGAGCCACGCGTTTCTCGCGGGTTCTGATAGACGGAGGCAGCAGTATCAATATCCTGTACAAGGACACCGTGGAGAAGTTAGGAATCAAGCAAAGACAGCTTCAGAACAGCCGAACTGTGTTCCACAACATTGTTCCTGGGCTTTCCTGCTCACCAATCGGCAAGATCCTGATGGACGTCCTCTTTGGAGACAAAGATCACTTCCGCCGAGAGTCTGTTTGGTTCGAGGTGGTGGTCCTCGAGATCCCATACCATGCACTACTCGGCCGACCCGCCTTGGCCAAGTTCATGGCGGTCCCCCACTACGCCTACCTCAAGATGAAGATGCCCAGTTCCAGGGGAATTCTGACTGTGGCCGGCGACTACCGGAAGTCGTCTGCCTGCGCGGCTGAGAGTAGTCGGCTGGCCGAGTCCCTGGTAATCGCGGCCGAGAAGCGGCTCCTTGAGCGAGTTGTGGCGATGGCCGGCAAGCAGCAGAGGTATCGCCCAACCCGAAGGAGTCGGAGGTTGAAGGTTCGTTCAAACCGGCCAAAGAGACAAAGAAGATACCCTTGGATCCGGAGCACCCAGAGAGGTACGTTGTCGTAGGTGCAAGCCTCGACAGCAAATAGGAAGGCGAGCTCGTCGATTTCCTCCATGAGAATCAGGACATCTTCGCATGGTCCCCCAAAGACATGCCAGGTGTACCGACGGAATTTGTCGAGCACAAGTTACATGTCCGATCTGATGCAAAGCCGGTCAGGCAGCCCCTGCGCCGCCTATCAGAAGAGAAGAGAAGAGTTGTCGGAGAAGAGATAGCCCGACTCCTAGCAGCTGGCTTCATCATGGAAGTGTTCTTTCCAGAATGGCTAGCAAATCCGGTCCTGGTACTGAAGAAGAACAAGCAGTGGCGAATGTGTATTGACTACACGAGCCTCAACAAGGCCTGCCCCAAGGACCCGTTTTCTCTACCAAGAATCGATCAGGTGATAGACTCCACAGCCGGATGCGAGCTGTTGAGTTTTTTGTATGCATACTCAGGATATCACCAGATCAAGCTGAACCCGGCTGACAGACTGAAGACCACCTTCATCACGCCATTTGGAGCCTTCTGCTACCTCACCATGACGTTCGGCTTAAGGAATGCCGACGCCACCTTTCAGTGCTGCATGCAGAAGTGCCTCCTCAAGCAGCTCGGCAGGAACGCCCACGTCTACGTGGACGACGTGGTGGTGAAGACGGAAAAGCGTGGAACACTGCTGGAAGACCTCAAGGAGACCTTTGAGAACCTGCGCCGATTCCAGATCAAGCTCAATCCCGAGAAGTGTGTCTTCGGAGTGCCAGCTGGCCAGCTCCTTGGCTTCCTGGTCTCTGAACGCGGCATAGAATGCAACCCAGTAAAGATCAAGGCCATTGAGAGAATGGAGGTACCCAGCCGACTGTTGGATGTGCAAAAGTTCACCGGCTGCTTGGCGTCCATCAGCCAATTCATCAGTCGGCTGGGCGAGAAAGCTCTCCCCTTATACCAACTCATGAAGAAGACCACTTTTTTCGAGTGGAACCATAAGGCGGATGAAGCTTTTCTCCAGTTGAAGAAGATGCTGACTACTGCACCCATCCTGGCGGCTCTGACTCCCAAGGAACCTATGCTCCTATACATCGCCGCCACCAGCCGGGTAGTCAGCACGGTCATTGTAGTGGAACGCAAGGAGGAAGGCAAGGCACTACCTGTCTAGAGACCAGTATATTACCTGAGCGAAGTATTGTTGACCTCCAAGCAGAACTACCCCCACTACCAGAAGATGTGCTATGGCGTACACTTTACTGCCAAGAAATTGAAGCCTTGCTTTCAAGAGCATCCAATCACCGTGGTCTGCACGGCCCCACTTGCCGAGATCATCGGAAGCCGAGATGCTTCTGGCCGAGTGGCCAAGTGGGCCATAGAGCTGGCTCCCTACACCATCCACTACCAGCCCCGCACCGCTATCAAGTCACAAGCATTGGCCGACTTCCTCGTTGACTCGGCCGAGACCCAGTACCTACCTCCAGCGCCTGACTCCACCCATTGGCGGATGCATTTCGACGGCTCCAAGATGCGCACCGGCTTGGGAGCCGGCATCGTCGTCACCTCTCCTAAAGGCGACAAGCTCAAATATGCACTGCAAATCCATTTTGCCGCCTCCAACAACATCGCTGAGTACGAGGAGCTCATTCATGGGCTCCGGCTTCCCAAAGAACTTGGCATCCACCGGATCTTGTGTTATGGCGACTTGGACTTAGTGGTCCAGCAGTCATCTGGCGACTGGGACGCGAACATGCCGAGTTACCGTTTCCTCGTGCAGCAACTCAGCGGGTATTTCGAAGGGTGCGAGTTCCTCCATGTGCCAAGAAATGACAACGACCAAGCAGACGCCTTGGCACGAATCGGATCTACCCGCCAAGCAATGCCATCTGGCGTCGCCCTTCAATGCCTCCTCAAGCCGTCCGTCAAGCCTTCACCAGAATCAGACTCCATCTTTGTGCCGGCTCCTCCCGAAGACGTCGGATCCGACTCCAGAGCCCTGGCAGACGGTACGGGGATTTTGGCAGATGGCTCCAAAGCCGCCACAGTCGAACCCGGCCCGGGGACTGCGGCGGCGGACTCGAAGACTCTAGAACTCGACCCAAGGGCCGCTCCAGTCGGCCTGGGGACTTCATTAACCTAGCAAGCGGTTGTTGACTGCAACCCGCCGCCTCCCAGCCCAACCGCCCTCGTCCAAGTCGCAGTTCTGGCAGTCGAAGAAATAGCAGCACCCTCATGGGCCCAGCCCATCCTCAAATTCCTGGCGAGCAAAGAGCTGCCGACTGATGAGACCTCAGCTCGGCAAGTACAACGCCGGGCGGCAGCTTACACCATAGTTAACAGAGAGCTGGTCAGGCGCAGCATCACTGGTGTCTACCAGCGCTGCGTAGAGCCAGAGCAAGGCCAAGCAATTCTCAAAGACATCCATCAAGGCGAGTGCGGCCACCATGCGGCTTCAAGAGCACTCGTCGCAAAAGCCTTTCGACACGGTTTCTTCTGGCCGACTGCCTTAAAAGAGGCCAAGGAATTAGTCCAAAAATGCAAAGGGTGCCAGAAGTTCAGCTCCAAGCCGCACCAGCCGGCTTCTGCACTCAAGTCCATCCCCATTGCCTGGCCTTTCGCAGTTTGGGGTCTAGACATGGTAGGACCATTCAAGACAGCACGAGGTGGCTTAACTCACTTACTCGTCGCAGTGGACAAGTTCACCAAGTGGATAGAAGCAAAGCCAATCAAGAAGCTGAACAGTCCGACTGCCGTAACTTTCATCTCCGATATCACAATTCGGTACGGCATACCACATAGCATCATCGCCGACAACGGCACAAATTTTGCCAAAGGCGCCTTGGCCCATTTCTGCGCAACACAGGGCATCCGACTGGACCTAGCGTCCGTTGCCCACCCACAATCAAATGCCCAGGTAGAGCGAGCAAACGGCCTCATCCTATACGGCATCAAAACCCGGCTGATCGAGCCTCTGGAGCGCTCGGCTGGCTGCTGGCTCGACGAGCTACCAGCTGTCCTCTGGAGTCTGCGCATGACTCCAAACAAGTCAACCGGCTTCACGCCTTTCTTCCTCGTCTACAGTGCCGAAGCCGTCATCCCAACAGACATAGAGTTCGACTCCCCATGAGTCACCATGTACACCGAGGAGGAAGCAGAAGAAGCATGACAAGACGGCATCGATCTACTGGAAGAGGGCCGGCTGTTGGCACTCAGCCGGTCCAACATCTACCAGCAGAGCCTGCGCCGATACCACAACAGGAAGGTCAAGCCAAGATCTTTCCAAGAAGGCGACCTTGTGCTCCGGCTGATCCAGCGAACAGCCAGCCAGCACAAGCTGTCGGCGCCTTGGGAAGGCCGTTTCATCATCAGCAAAGTACTGGGCAACGACTCCTACTATCTGATTGACGCTCAGAAGCCCCGAGTACGCAAGAGGGACGACTCCGGCAAGGAGACAGAGCAGCCATGGAATGCAAATCTCCTCCGAAGATTTTACAGTTGATGCAGTATGTACCATGCTACCTTTTGTATTAAAGTATCAAGACTTCGGCCCCCCCGAGACGAGCTCGGGGACTGCCCTCTTTTGTCTGTATGATAAAAATCATGCCTACAAGTATGTTCCTCTTTGTTATGCCGCTTGGCACCGGGCTCGACAAGTCGGCCCGGGGACTTGCCGCCTTGCACTATGAAATGCTTCCTGCAGCCGGACAAGTAGTGTGTAACACCTAAACCGTCTCCTGTCAGAAGCCGCAGCTCGCAGAGCGACTGTACGATGGGCAGAGGTAAGGTAGAATGGGCGTTCCCATGAAAAATGGCTAAGGACTCAAAGCATAAAACATAGCTCAAGACGGCTTCCAGCCTTTTTTCGCAAACCGACTCCCGAATAGTCGGATTGCCGCCTTCTATCCAACTTGCTCAAAAACTCTTAAAAACGGCTAAGTACTTGCCTTCCCAAAGTAGCCAAGCATTTTATCCAGCGACAGTCCACAGAGCGGCTGTCCGATTGGCTAGGCAGGCAACTAAGAGAAAACGGCAAAGGAAAAAAGCCAAAAGAGCAATGAGCAAGAAAAGATAGAACTCGGATAAATATATTTACATAACGTAGGCCCTTGGCCGAATCTTCGAGCAGAAGTTCAAAATACACCCCGCGGGTGGAATTGTGCGAATTAACAAGTTCTTCAAAGACTACTGAAGCAGATAAAATAAAGATAAAATAGCAGCTTAGGAAGCAGCAGACGGATTCGGAGGCTCGGAGGAGGCGGCAGCGTCAGGCGTCGGGGCGGCCGGCTGGGTAATCTCGGCTTGATCGCCCCTGGCGGCAGTCGACTCGGTTGCACGCGGCTCATTGCTGGAGGCGCAGTCGAGCTGAGGCTGGCCGTCTGCTCCGTCTTCTGGTGCCTCCGTCTCGCCTCCGTCCTCCGCCTCGCCTTCCTCCTCGACGCTGGAGCCAATCACCTCCGCTGAGTCCTCACCGTAGTCTGGGTTCATCCCAAACCACTCTGGCGGTACCTCCTCGCCGTCTTTAGACCGCTCGGGGACGAAGATGCTGGTGTCGGTGTACTCGGCGATCGCCGCAGCATGCTTGACGAGGGCGTCTTCTGCAGCTGCCAGCTTCGGCTGGGCCTCCGACCGAAGTGTGGCCAGCCGGTCTAGATCCAGCCCCGGATACCACGCCTTGACGAACTCCAAGGCCCGGCATGCTCCAGCTCGGGCCGAAGAACCCTTCCAGGCCTCAAGATGACCAGCCGCGACCTCTAGCCAATCGGCCGTCAGGCTGGGGGTGCGCGGAGCCTGCATGTCCGGCTACAAGGCGGCAATCACCTGGGCACCGACACGCTGAAGCCGGCGCAGCATCCGGTGAGTCGGCCGAAGGCGAGCCTCGATGCTCAGGATGTGCTCGTCAAGGGTTCGGGGGGCGCCGGCGGTGATCTCTGCGCCCTCCGCCCTCCGACCTTCATGGTCAGCCTCGATGGCTTGGATGGCGGCCTGCGAGTGCCCAGGAAAGAAGTCTGCCAAGACAGAAGAAATGAAGAAGCAAGTCAAAAACCAGGAGTCGGCACGACTTATAATCGGCAGCTCGAAGAAAGAAAGTAAAGAAACTCACCATCAACGATGTCTTCAATCTCATGGAAGCCGGAGGCCAGCATCGCCTCCTTGTCAGACCAGGAGGAGCGCTCGCTCGCGAACTCGGCCAGGAGGGTGGTTTCCGTCTCTTCAGCCTCCCTCTGCATCTTCGCAAGCAGCTCCCTCTGCTCTGCCAATTGAGTGGCTAGTAGATCGCGCTCTGTGGCGAGCTTGCTGCACTCCTCCCCTTTGGCGCACAATGCGGAGTTGGCTTCGCTCAGCTGCTGTTGAAGAGCAGCGTTGGCTCCTGAAAAGAAGGAAGAAAGAAGGCGTTAAGTCATCAATAAAGAAGATCGCCAGGGAGATCCGGCCCGACTGCTCAGCAGTCGGCCTGAATCTCAGGGACTACAGCCCGCGGGTGCGCCAGCGCGCCCCCGCAAAGATGAAAAAGGACTTACTCCAGCTCTCCGACAAATTGGCAGTCCGCTTGCCCAGCTCTTCAATGTTACGGTTGAAGGCAGTGACGCGGAGGTTGTGGTAATCCCGCGTCAAGCGTTTTAGACAAAAAGTTAATACCCAGAGTTCATCAATTAGAGCTCCGGGCCGCCTGCTCAGCAGCCAGCCCGGAACTCGGGGACTACACCCAGTGGGTGCGCTGGCGCCCCCCCACAGAGAGGAACAAGAAAACAAAGACCAAAGGAAAAAATATACCCGGACGGCTGCCCGCGATGCCAGGTACGCCTTGGTACAATTCTGGAGAGCGTCGCCCTCAGCACAAAGCTTCACCTGGACGTCCAGAAGCGCCTGGTTCAGCGGCCCTGTGCCGCCTCCTCGCATCCACCCAATGGGCGCGGCACTTGTCGCTTTGGCGTCTGGGATCGCCGAGCTGGCGGTGCCGGCCTCCAGGGGGCGGGGTGCCGAAGTCGCCTTCTCAAGACGGCGGCGCATTGGCGAGCTGACTTGGAGGAGTAGCCTTGCCACGGCCTCGTCTTCAGTCGGCGGCACCAGAGGGTCCGCTGGCTGCTTGCCTTGCGCGCTCCCAGACGGCGGCGGAGGTGGCGGCGGAACGATCATGTCCGGCGTAGAGGGGTCGCCGCCTTCCCTCTCCACGACGGGGTTCTCGCCGCCGGCTTCACCAGTCTGCCCCGTGAACTCTGGAGGCGGCGGCACAGAGTTCAGTGGGGTGACGAACACCGCCGATTGGCGGCGTGCGGCCTCCTCAGCCTGCCGCTTCGTTGCGGCGGCGGCTTCGGCCTCCGCCAGTTTTTTCTTGGCGGAGGCCTCTGACCTATCGGCCTCCGCCTTCTCCAGGCGAGCGGCCTCTTCTTCGTTGCGCTTCTCCTGCGCATTCCGCTCTGTCGCCTCCCGGAGGTCAGCAGCAGGGTCAATCCGCCGAGTGGTGGCGCACGTCTCTGCTGGCCCCATGACGGAGGCAGCGGTGACCCTCTCAAGAGTGATGGGTGCCCTGAAGCAAGGGAAGCAAGCAAAAGACTCAGACAAAGCCACAAAGAAAGAATAAAGCATTGAAACAGAATACTCACGTGGAGACCAACGGCAGCTTCTTCACTTCCTTACGGAAGCGGATGGCCTTCGCAGCCGCCTCGTCCCGCCGGGTCGTCGCAGCCGAACCCTTGGGCTTCTTCGGCCGACTTCCGAACAAGGTCGGTGCGGCCCTGCTCTTCTTCCCGCCGCATGGAGCACCCGGCACGGTAGAAGAGCCCGCGCCAAGCTGGCTGGCTCCTGGCCGATGGCGGGGGGCGACTTCTCCCTCAGCATCGTCGTCAGGCCAGTCGGCGAGAGTGGCCGAAGGCCTGAAGTCGCCTGCCGCTCCTCCTCCTCCCTCGGTGTCGTCCTCCAGAGCCGCCACCCCCAGATCAGGGTCGTCGACGTCGCTCTCTGCCCGGTCGGCAAGGAACTCGCGGGCCGGCCCCGAGGTGCCAGCTGGTGGATGGAGGAGGGGATTCTGACCAAAGCCGACTGGTCAAAACAAACTCGGCGAGAAAGAAGACAATCCAAAGAAAGAAAGAAAAGGCAACTCACCACGGGCGGGGGGTTGGCGCGGGAGTACGGCTCCTTGCCGAACCGCCAATCCTCCAGGAGCTTGCTGTCCGAGAGGTAGTTCACCATGAAGGCCACCTCCTCGTGAGGCATGTCCTTGGTGCACATCTGACTCGGGTCGCGGTGCCCACTCATTTGGCATATCATATGGGGGTGGCCTTGGAGCGGGAGAACTCGGCACACCACGAAGGCGGCCAGCAGGTCTGGACCAGTCAAGCCCTCCGATTGCGTCAGCACTCGGAGTCGCGTGATGGCGCCGGCTCCCACATGCGTCAGCGACTTGGCCCGGTACGACCAGTTGGGCAGTCTCCCAGCCGGCGGGCCGGCTTCGAAAGCCGGCAGGTTGACCCAGTCGCCCCTCGCGGAGACGCTCCTGACGTAGAAGTACGATCTCTGCCACATCTTCACCGACTTTATCAGCGAGATGGAGGGGAAGGGGTTGTCGGCCCCCGACCTTCGCACAGCGATGAAAGCGCCGCATTGAGCCGGCACGCCTGCAGCCTGGGTGCCGAGCTTGGAGAAGAAGAACTCCCCCCAGAGCTCGAGGGTGGGGAGGACTCCGAGGAAGCCTTCGCACAAGGCCACGAAGGCGGACAGCAGCACCACCGTGTTGGGCGTGAGGTGGTGCGGCTAGGGGCCGTAGAACTCCAGGAAGGAGCGGAAGAAGCTGCTCGCCGGCAGCCCCAACCCGCGCAGGTAGTGCGAGCAGAAGATGACCCGCTCGCCCTCCTGCGGCGCGGGGGAAATCTCCCCCCTCGGCGCAAGACGCACCCGCACGTGATCCTCGTCGGTGAGCCGACGAGTCTTGCGGAGGAACTTGATGTGGTCGTCGTGAACTTCGGAGCCGTCCCAGGTGCCGGAGCGCACCGGGGGAGGCGCGGCGGCAAAGGAAGAGCTCATCATGAGCTGATCGCCGTGACGTCCGTCGAAGCTTGGGCGCACGGCGGTGCAAAGAAGAAGAAGGAGGAGAGCGAGGGGCAGTGAGAAGGAGGAGGGCGAGGAGTAGTGGGAAGGAGGGGCGCGCGTGCTCCGCCGCGCCCCCCTCTCTCCCCTACTTATAGCCTCGCGGGCTACGAAGCCGAGGGGGCGGTCATGGGATTTACTGCGCCCACGGCCCCACGACCCCCACGTTCCATGACAAAGTTACTGCGCGCAGTAACTCCACGGGAATCCCAACCGTCCGCCGGGGCTGCAGCGGATCCGCTCGGGCGCCGAGGCGCAGTAGTGGCGGGCCCCGCCTACGGGCTTGTCCCGTCGCGCGCGTAGGCTGGCAGTATGGCCCAGCCACGTGTTATCGCATGACAGGCCTAGAACGGGCGGCGGCCCGGAGGCTTAGCCAGCACGCTACTTGGATCCCGCCGCGATGTTCGAAATATTGTGCGAGTCAGAGTTGGGCGAGTCCGACTCCTTCTAGCCGGCCCGGCAGAAGTCAACCAAGAACCATGTGTTGAGCACCCGGAAAGAGAAACTGCTGAGGCTTCTCGGTCGATCTTCCGCGGCGCCTCACCAGCTTCGGGGACTACTAGTAATGGGCCACGGGTAGGCCAACCCGAGCCCCCGAACCTTTCAAGACATCGGGGCAGGCTGCGCCCGTCAAGACCCCAGGACGAAGAGCCGCCTTCGAGAAGTCGACGGCAAGATGGCTGGCTGACCCCTCATGGCCGAGTCCCAGGGACGACTTCAGGGAAACCCGACTCCTGACTGGCGACTTCCAGAGAAGCCGGCTTTGGGGAGTCGGCCTATGACTCCTACAAACCCCATGACCTCATCAAGTGGGACGGGGCAGGGGAGTGGCTACAGTGAAGCTTACTCCCGCCCCTTACCAAGGGCAGGCATGGCCACAGCACGCCATACCCCGGAAGATCTCCGCGCGGCGTGGCACTGTTGCCATGCCGGCCCTGACATCAGCACCGCAGGACCGAATCCTACACCCATGACGGCTTGTGTGTACGGCCCAGAGGCAGCGGGTCCCACCAGTCAGTGAGACCCCCGGAGATGGCAAGAGGACCACCAGCCGGACCCGTTGGGAGCCGGCCCCGGGGAGTCGGCCGAGCCCTCCCCCAGGGCCCACGCGCCATTAATCAAGATGTGATGGAGAGTGACAATAGTGATCGCCCGCCGGGCGGTGGGGCTGTTGCCACGACCCCATGATCAAGCCCGCGTCATCAGAAGCACGGCTACAGTAATCAGCAGCCGGCAAGACCCTCCCGCGACGGACGCGGCCTGTCGGCTCCGTACCAGGCCAGTCGGTGGGGCCCACCAGTCGGCGGGCCCCAGCAGTCGGCAGGGAAGACGGAGGCCAGAGGCGCTGACAGTTGGGCCCGTGTCCAACCAGATTACCATTGTACCCCTGGGGGGTAGGCCTATATAAACCCCCTAGGGCACCCATGCAAAGGGTGGGAATCCATTAGTTCTAGGCCAGATCATATAGGAGGGAGAGAGCTAGCCTTGCCCTCTCCTACCTCCAGGAAACAGCTCAAGGAGCAATCGTGTAAGCACTTCGCCATAGTGATCATGCGGAGACCCCGCAGAGCAGCAGTAGGGGTATTATCTCCCCGGAGAGCCCTGAAGCTGGGTAAGATTCGCCGGCGTGCATGTCTACGCCTCATCCCGTTTCCAGGCACCGGCGACGTTCTACTCTCCCCCACCATGATAAGCCATCCTTTGGCATATGTCGCACCTAACCCCCGACAGATTGATCGAAAGGAATAAATTTGAGGTGGTTTCGTACCCTACAGTAATCTCTTTGTTTGTTCTCCGCTATTAGTGACTTTGGAATGACTCTTTGTTGCATGTTGAAGGATAGTTATATGATCTAATTATGTTATCCTTGTTGAGAGAACTTGCACTAGTGAAAGTATGAACCCTAGGCCTTGTTTCAAAGCATTGCAATACCGTTTTCGCTCACTTTTACCACTTGCTACCTTGCTGTTTTTATATTTTCAGATTACAAAAACCTATATCTACCATCCATATTGCACTTGTATCACCATCTCTTCGCCGAACTAGTGCACCTATACAATTTACCATTGTATTGGGTGTGTTGGGGACACAAGAGACTCTTTGCTATTTGGTTGCAGGGTTGTTTGAGAGAGACCATCTTCATCCTACGCCTCCCACGGATTGATAAACCTTAGGTCATCCACTTGAGGGAAATTTTCTACTGTCCTACAAACCTCTGCACTTGGAGGCCCAACAACGTCTACAAGAAGAAGGTTGTGTAGTATACATCAAGCTCTTTTCTGGCGCCATTGCCGGGGAGGTTAGTGCTTGAAGATATATCTTTAGATCTTGCAATCAAATCTTTTTGTTTCTTGTTTTATCACTAGTTTAGTCTATAAAAGAAAACTACAAAAAAATGGAATTGAGGTTGCCTCATATGCTTCATATTTTTAATATCTTTCGTGAAAATGATGGAAAGGAAAATTGTGCTCAAGTGTTATAAGAAGAATGCATAAAATGTTTGGCACACAATATTTGAATGATGAGCATGATTGCAATGTTGTTAGTATGAATTCTTTGAATATCCATGACGCTAATGATATGCAAAGCCACAAGCTTGGGGATGCTATGTTTGATGAAGATGATATTTTTTGTCTCCCAAGTTTTGATGAGCAAATTTATTATGATGAAAGCATCCCTCCTATCTATGATGATTATTGTGATGACACGTATGCTATAAAGAATAATGATATCCATGAAACTTGTCATCATGATTTTAACTATCAGTTGGATTATGCCTCACATGATAGTTATTTTGTTGAGTTTGCTCCCACTACTATTCATGAGAAGAAATTTGCTTATGTGGAGAGTAATAAAAATTATATGCCTGTAGATCATGAAAAGAATGCTTTATGTGATGGTTATATTTTTGAATTCATTGATGGTGATACTGAAAATTACTATGAGGGAGGAATATATGCTTGTAGGAGTTGCAATAATTTCAAGTTTCCTCTCTACATGTTGAAAATCTTGAAGTTTTGCTTGCTTTACCTTCCTATGCAAATTGATTCTTGATCCCATAAGTTATTTGATCACAAAATCCCAATGCATAGGAAGTGGGTTAGACTTAAATGTGCTTGTTATATGCTTCATGATGCTCCCATTATTTTTCAATTCCTATCTTTATGTGAGCATCATTGAAATCATCATGCCTAGCTAAAAAGGCATTAAAGAAAGGCACTTGTTGGGAGACAACCCAACATTTATCCCTACTGTTTTTGTGTGTTCACATGATTGAGCTACTGCAGTAATCATGTTTTATAGCTGTTTTTAATAAAGTGACAAGTAAGAGCTTTGGGATGATCTATGGTGATAGTTGAGTTGATCCTGCTGAAAAACAGAAACTTTTGTGCCCAGGAGATTAGTTTTAATTTTTAACATAAGCGTGATAAAATACTAATTGTTTTTTCAAAGTATTTATAAACAAATTTCCCATGACTTCCTATTTTCTAAGGATTTTTGGAGTTACATAAGTATTCGAAATCTCCAGATTGCTACAGATTGTTCTGTTTTTGACAGATTCTGTTTTCTATGTGTTGTTTGCTTATTTTGATGAATCTATTAGTAGTATCGGAGGGTATGAACCATAGAGAAGTTGGAATACAGTAGATATTACACCAATATAAATAAAGAATGAGTTCACAATAGTACCAAAAGTGGTGATTTTTGTTTCCTTATACTAACGGAGCTTACGAGTTTTCTGTTGAGTTTTGTGTTGTGAAGTTTTCAAGTTTTGGGTAAAGATTCGATGTACTATGGAATAGGGAGTGGAAAGAGCCTAAGCTTGGGGATTCCCAAGGCACCCAAGGTAATATTCAAGGATAACCAAGAGCCTAAGCTTGGGGATGCCCCGGAAGGCATCCCCTCTTTCGTCTTCGTTCATCGGTAACCTTACTTGGAGCTATATTTTTATTCACCACATGATATGTGTTTTGCTTGGAGCGTCATTTTATTTTCTTTTGTTTTGCTTGTTGTTTGAATAAAGTACTTAAGATCTGAAATTTTATTTATGAGAAGGAGTCTTCACATAGTTACATAATTATTCAACTACTCATTGTGCTTCGCTTACATCTTTTGGAGTAGTTTGTCGTTTGCTCTAGTGCTTCACTTATATCTTTTTAGAGCACGACGGTGGTTTTATTTTGAAGAAATAGATGAAATCTCATGCTTCACTTATATTATTTTGATATTCCTAAACAGCATGGTAATTTGCTTTGTTTATAAATTTAGTCCTAATATGATAGGCATCCGAGAGGGATATAATAAAAACTTTCATATAAAGTGCATTGAATACTATGTGAAGTTTGATCCCTTATGATTGTTTTGAGATATGAGGATGGTAATATTAGAGTCATGCTAGTGAGTAGTTGTGAATTTGAGAGATACTTGTGTTAAAGTTTGTGATTCCCGTAGCGTGCACGTATGGTGAACCATTATGTGATGAAGTTGGAGCATGATTTATTTTTTGATTGTCTTCCTTATGAGTGGCGGTCGGGGACGAGCGATGGTCTTTTCCTACCAATCTATCCCCCTAGGAGCATGCGCGTAGTACTTCATTTCGATAACTAATAGATTTTTGCAATAAGTATGTGAGTTCTTTATGACTAATGTTGAGTCCATGGATTATACGCACTCTCACCCCTCCACCATTGCTAGCCTCTCTAGTACCGCGCAACTGTCGCCGGTACCATAAACCCACCATTTACCTTCCTCAAAACAGCCACCATACCTGCCTATTATGGCATTTCCATAGCCATTCCGAGATATATTGCCATGCAACTTTCCACCGTTCCGTCTATTATGACACGCTCCATCATTGTCATATTGCCTTGCATGATCATGTAGTTGACATCGTATTTGTGGCAAAGCCACCATTCATAATTATTTTACATACATGTCACTCTCGATTCATTGCACATCCCGGTACACCGCTGGAGGAACTCATATAGAGTCATATTTTGTTCTAATTATCGATTTGTAATCCTAGAGTTGTAAATAAATATAAGTGTGATGATCATTGAGGGAGTCCTGGATTAGGGGGTGTTCGGGTAGCCGGACTATACCTTCAGCCGGACTCCTGGACTATGAAGATACAAGATTGAAGACTTCGTCCCGTGTCCGGATGGGACTTTCCTTGGCGTGGAAGGCAAGCTTGGCGATGTGGATATTCAAGATCTCCTACCATTGTAACCGACTCTATGTAACCCTAACCCTATCCGGTGTCTATATAAACTGGAGGGTTGTAGTCCGTAGGACCTCAACTCCATATACAACAATCATACCATAGGCTAGCTTCTAGGGTTTAGCCTCCTCGATCTCGTGGTAGATCTACTCTTGTACTACCCATATCATCAATATTAATCAAGCAGGACATAGGGTTTTACCTCCATCAAGAGGGCCTGGACCTGGGTAAAACATCGTGTTCCCTGCTTCCTGTTACCATCCAGCCTAGACGCACAGTTCGGGACCCCCTACCCGAGATCCGCCTGTTTTGACACCGACATTGGTGCTTTCATTGAGAGTTCTTCTGTGCCGTCGCAATCAGGAAGGATGCCTCCTCCCGTCTTTAAAGACGGCGCCGTTGCTAAGGGAGCCTTGGCTATCGGCCAAACTCTTCGGCTAGGTGGTTTCCTTATGACCGCCTGTTCGGCTGTTGCGCCGACGGTGACCTCTCGGGTCATCAAAAGCAACCTACATGTCAGCTCGGAGCTCGTCGAGCAGCTAGATCCAATGGAGCTCTCTTCCGTAAACGAGATCTTGGATCGCATCGCCACCCTGGGGTCGCTACGGATTACAACCAGGTTGGGCTTAAACCCGATCTAAGAGAAATTAACTCTCCCCAAGCCACCCACCATGTTGCCATGGTAGAGGCGTAGTGCGGCGACCCTTCATGTATTTTAAGGACTAGCTACGTCCGAATTTCCGACCCCTCCAAGCCCGATACCTGCGGAGGGGAGGATGTAACTCAAGACCCGAGCTTAGGATCAGGTAACGGGCTAGATTCATTGGACAACATCCAAGAATCCGAACTTCAGAGTTCGGAAACTCTTCGGCCTCCGAATCTTGGATTGGGTGAGGTTTCAGATTCAACGACACCCGCCCACCTGATCATAAGCGATCTCTCCCAAATCAGGCAGAGGCCCGAGGAAACAGTACATCATTACTGAGCCAGATTCCTCCTGGTTATGAACAGGATAAAGGATTGCCGCGAGGAAGATGCAATCTCAATTTTCTACAGTAATTGCACGGACGAGGGAATCCTTAACGCCGTAAGTCATCGTGATATTACACGCTTCGCTGACTTGGCGTCCATAGTACAAAAATACTGTGCGATGGAAAGCGCCTGGAAAACCGAAATAAAATTTTGGGATATCCGGCCTTGAATAGTAATCCCGTCCGAACTAAGAGGGTGCATCATCATAGGACACCCGGGATAAAAAAGCCAAAACCCGCTACAGGGCATGGAACCGTACTGGAAAGGTGGCTTGATGGACCCTGTAGAATTCACAGTACAGAGGACGCCACACCAACTCACAGCCTTAGAGCATGTTGGATACTCCGGCAGGTGGCCAAAATTGGCGAGGACCTCTTAATTCTGGAGGCCGCAGAAAGCCAGCCCAAGGACACCAGTACTGTTCTCACAGTCTTCGAGACTTTCGCATCAAACAATATGCGAAAAAGAACACTCCGCAGCCTCGCCGAAGTCTATCAAGTTGCAACAATAAATCCATGGAGCGACACTGCCATTACCTTCAATGCAAGTGATGAACCTAGATTCCGAACAGCCCGAGCACCAGCCGCATTGGTCCTCAGTCCCATAGTGGACGGCTTTCGCCTCACCAAGGTGCTCATGGATGGAGGCAGCGGACTGAACCTCATTTATGAGGAAACCCTTCAAAAATGGAAATAGACTGGAACCGCGTCGAGCGAAGCAGCACAACCTTTAGAGGAATAATCCCCAGTCGGGAAGCGCGCTGCACAGGAAAAATCACACTAGATGTGGTGTTCGGCACGCCAGATAATTACAGGTCCGAAGAAGTCACGTTTCAGGTGGCCCCGTTTAAGAGCGGATATCACGCTTTACTAGGGTGGGAAGCATTCACAATCTTCCAAGCAATACCCCATTACGGGTACATGAAGCTTAAAATGCCCGGGCTGAACGGAATTATCACTCTAGCTAGTGATCCGGACATAGCACTCCGCGCCGAAAACAAGACGGCCGCATTAGCCCTTGAGGCACTATCCGAAGCCTTAGCGGCCGAGGAACTGACTGCGCTGCGCTCCATGGTTAACAGGGATGATGTGATACTCAACAAGAGATCCAAATCCACATCCTTCAAGCCAGCTGACGAAATAGTCAAATTCCAGGTCCATCCAACGGACCCCAATAAAACAGCTTCCATCGGGGCACGACTGAACCCTGATGTAGACGCCGCACTGCGAGAGTTCCTACAAGAGAACTGGGACATCTTCTCCTGGCACCCTTCAGACATGCCAGGGATCCCACGCAGGCTGGCCGAACATAGCTTAAATACCCTAAAAGGATTTAAACCTGTCAAACAACCCCTTCGGCATTTTTCCGAACCCAAGAGACAGGCTATGGGAGAGGAGCTAGCCAAGCTATTGGAGGCCGGATTCATCAGAGACATAAAACATCTGGACTGGCTAGCAAACCTGGTGATGGTACCAAAGAAGGACAAATCCTGGCGCCTGTGTGTCGATTTTAAAGACCTTAACAAGGCTTGCCCAAAGGATCCCTTCCCCCTCCCCCGTATCGATCAAATTATCGATGCTACCGCAGGACACGATTTGTTGTGTTTCCTCGAGGCATACTCCGGTTACCATCAAATCAAGATGGCAGAATCAGACCAAGCCGCAACAGCATTCATCACACCATACGGCCCATTCTGCTTCAACACAATGCCCTTCGGGCTGAAAAACGCCGGTGCAACATATCAGCGCATGATCCAGACATGTCTAGCAAACCAGATCGGCAAAATAGTGGAGGCGTATGTGGATGATGTGGTCGTCAAATCTAGACATGTCGAATCTCTAGTAGACGACTTGAGGCTTACATTTGATAACCTCCGAAAATATGACATCAAGCTCAACCCGGAAAAATGCGTCTTCGGCGTTCCAGCCGGAAAGCTCTTGGGCTTCATTGTATCCGGTAGAGGAATTGAAGAAAATCCAGCCAAGATCCGAGCTTTGTCACAATTGGATGTCCCAAAGGACCTTAAACAAATACAAAAATTAACCGGATGCGTGGCGGCTTTAAGCCGCTTCATCTCCCGCTTGGGAGAAAAGGCACTACCCCTCTCTCGCCTCCTTCGGCGCACCGAACACTTCGAGTGGACGGATGCCTCCACGGCCGGACTTGATGAAATAAAAGCCATATTGGCAACAAACCCAGTCCTGGCCGCGCCAAACACCGGCGAACCAATGTTATTGTACATTGCAGCAACATATCAAGTTGTCAGCGCAGTGCTCGTTGTCGAGCGGGAAACGGACAGACACAAATTCCCCCTTCAAAGGCCGGTCTACTACGTGTCCACTGTCCTCACTCCATGCAAATCACGGTATCCGCATTATCAAAAGATTGCATACGTGGTATTCATGGCATCCCGGAAGCTACGACACTACTTTCAAGAGTGTTCCATAACAGTAGCCTCGGAAGTACCACTCAACGATATTATCAACAACCGCGACGCAATGGGCCGGATTGCAAAATGGGCCATCGAGCTTCTCCCATTCAATATAACCTATAAGCCACGGCGAGCTATTAAATCGCAAGTTTTGGCTGACTTCGTCGCAGAATGGACGGAGGCCGAGCTCCCTAAAGAGTACAGCACATATTCAAACTGGATTATGCATTTCGACGGCTCCAAAATGTTGGCCGGACTGGGGGCCGGCGTCGTCCTGACGTCCCCCATAGGAGACACAGTCCAATATGTGCTCCAGATCATGTACACGGATTCCAACAATGCAGCCGAATATGAGGCCCTCCTACATGGCCTCCGGATAGAAGTATCCATGGGTATCCAGCGCCTAGAGGTACGCGGGGATTCAAACCTCGCGATATCCCAAATAAATGGAGACTTCGACGCCAAGGACCCAAAAATGGCAGCTTACCACAACGCCGTCCTAAAAATGTCAGCTCGGTTCGAAGGGCTGGAGTTTCACCATATAGCCCAAGAAAACAATCAAGCGGCGGACGTCCTAGCACGCATCGGAGCAAAACGCGACGCAGTCCCCCCAACATCTTTTTGGAAAGATTGTTCAAGCCATCTGTAGCATGGGAGGGGGAACCCGCAAGTAACAGCCCGAACCCAGCCGCACCACTCGACGCCGAACAATCTGACACAATTGGAGGCTCTGCCAATGAAATTACACCTTCAACCCACGTAATAATGGCGGTTATCGCCCCGTGGACAGAACCATTCCTAGCCTATCTTACTAGGCAGGAACTCCCAGAGGACCAAAAAGAGGCCCGCTGCATAGTGCGGCGATCTAAAGCCTATAGAATCCATGAGGGAGAGCTTTATAAGAAAAGCACTACTGGAGTCCTTCAAAGGTGCATCTCCGAAGAGGAAGGGCGGAACCTTCTGGCTGAAATTCATGCCGGACTCGGTGGTCACCACGCCGCTGCTCGGTCCCTTGTTAGCAAGGCTTTCTGTACAGGCTTTTATTGGCCGACGGCCCGAGCAGACGCTCGGGACCTAGTCCAACGATGCGCTGGTTGCCAACTTTTTGCCAACCAAAGCCATATGCCACCTACCGCACTCCAAACTATACCCATCACCTGGCCTTTTGCGGTCTGGGGGCTTGACATGGTCGAACCCCTTAAAGGTGAGACCAATAGGAAAAAATACTTACTGGTCATGGTGGATAAGTTCACCAAATGGATAGAAGCCAAGCCTGTTAAAACGGCCGAATCCAGACCTGTGATAGACTTCGTATCCGGGGTTGTACACCGTTATGGCGTCCCCCACAACATCATAACCGATAACGATACAAACTTTACCGCCGACGAGGTAAAACTCTGGTGCAAAAACATGGGCATCAAGCTCGATTATGCTTCCGTCTATCACCCACAAACCAATGGCCAGGTCGAACGTGCAAATGGTCTTATCATGACCGGAATTAAACCCAGACTGGTGCGGTCCCTCAAGGAATCTAACACGCACTGGGTAGAGGAGCTCGACTCCGTGCTATGGGGGCTGCGGACCACGCCAAATCGCACCACCGGATACACACCATTTTTTATGGTGTACGGCGCAGAAGCAGTTCTGCCCTGCGACATAATTCGTGACTCACCTAGAGTGCGCATGTACGAAGAAAGAGAAGCCGAGCTCGATCGGCAGGACAACTTGGACGCCTTGGAGGAGGAGCATGACGTGGCAAAAGCCTGTTCCGCATTTTATCAATAGCAGGCCCGAAGATATCAAAGCAGAGAGGTATGGGCCAAAACTTACAATGTTGGCGAACTAGTTCTACGCCTGCCGGATAAGAAAAAGGACAAACTCAAGCCCAAGTGGGAAGGTCCATTCATAATCGACCAAGTCCTGACTGGTGGGGCGTACCGCCTGCGAGATGCGTCGAACAACCGACTCGAGCCGAACCCGTGGAACGCCACCCGTCTCCGAAGATTCTATGCCTAGCGCCGGACTCTGTGTTCGTCTCCTTCCTCTGTCCATTCCTTTTTGCATTTTTCTGTCTTACATTGCTCTCCTTCCCATTTTTTTCTTTATAGCCCTTAAAAGCTCATCTAGTGACGCGCCACTCGCGCTCATTAAACCTGGGGGCTTCTTTAACAGAAGCTTATTTATACGGCCTTCACGCCCAACACATGCGTCAAACTTCCGCATGTACCTTTTTCTTCACCATTATATGCATCGATATGACTTAAGTTTTGGCCAACCTGGGTTGCCTGGCTCTTGTGCTTACCCCTACGTTCCCGATTGTTCGGCTAGGCGGTAAGGGAGCACCTCTGCGATTGTTATTGCCGGGTCAGCCGAATGTGTACCTCAGACTGGGTGAAGCCGAAAGCTAGCGTTCTTAAGGGAATATTCGGTCGGTGAAATAAAAGATGATCTTTTTACTCATTTTATGCGCCCCCAAATGCTTTTTTCTGCGTCTTTTCACGCAGTCCGGACATGCACCTTAGGGCATGCCTCCCAGCGAAAGGAACCCTTAACAGAACTATTCTCTCTGAAAGATGTTTCTTACTAACCATGTAATATAACATAACTAGTTGGGCACTTGTCTGATAAAGTACTGATGACCCCTACGCCTGGTCTCCACGCATACCCCGGTTCTTATATAACCGCTAGGGTATTCGGACACACTCCGGACCGTCAGGTCCCGAGGTTGAAGCGAAAAGGTCGGCAACGACAAATGATCTACAATCCGGCTAGAAGGCATTACACATGTCAATTCAAAATTACACAGTCATTCTGACTAATTGTATTCCTCTTCTATACCATCTAACATGCTGTCTAATTTATAGTCCTGCTGGGAATACTTCGCGGCCAACTCTACTTGGCCGTATACTAAGCTTACAGGGATCTCCTTCCCGTCAGGCCCCACTGGTCCGACCTCGGCCATGTGGTTTGGATCAGACTTCGTAAAATGGGTCTTCACCATGGCCCAGGCCTCCCTAGCGCCTTGTCGGCAGGCCCATATCTTCCACAACCGGAAGCGCCGCCGAGCTCCCTTCAGCTTCTCCGCAAGCTCTCCAAGACCCTCGGGCATGGAGTGGGCAGGCCATAAGGCTTGGGCAACGCCTCGCATCGCCTGCCAAATTCGCTCGTGCAGTTGCAAGAGTTCGGGAAGAAGGTCACCCGTAGAACCGGGCATCTCCTCCGCAGGACGACCTGTGAGCATACCTACAGACATTACTCTGTTAGTCGACTTCCTTGCTGAACCCTTTTTTCAAAGTTCTTTCAAGCACTTACTAAATATGCCGCGTCGAAGCCGCTGATTCTCCTTCGTGGAGTCCGACAACAGGCCACGAACATCTTTAAGTTCGACGTCCAGCTCGGTGTTGGCATCCTGAAGATCATTCTTCTCTCGCCTCACCTTTGTCAACATACTCTCACCGGCCTTTAGCCGGCGTAAGAGTTGTTGCTTTTCCGGATCGAGTCCGACGCCATCTGCAATATGATTTGTCAGATTTGCACCCACACCGCACAATACTAATCTTTCGAAGTGTATCTTACTGGAGGGGGTCTCTTTGGGCTCCCCTGCTGCGGCTATTGCGACCTCTAGTTGGGCCTTGCACTTTTCCAGCTCCTGGGACAGTACGGTATTCTTCTTTGTAAGAACCTGCATATTAAATGATCCTTAAATCAGTTGCTCTAACTGCTTCAAGTCTCGGGGGCTACTGGCATATATATATTTGACCAAAAATTTCTTACCCATATACTGCTCCGTGGCTCTGGCTAAACCATTTTGAGCGGCACGGAGGTACGCATCTCCCGAATTAAAGGCATCTAAAGCCTCTTGGGAGAAACAAGCGTCGCGTAGAACTGTCCGGCGACGCCTGTGGTTCATGGCACTCTCCACTTCAGAATTTGTGGCAGACAGCCTGTCCGCATCCTCTGTCGGAGGAGCGTCCGGTGCGCGCCTTGTGCTCGCCTCCGCTTCCTGGCCAGACGTTGGAGCCTGGCTGGTGGAGGCGCGATTGGCAACCTCTCCAGATGTAGTCCGGCGAGGTCTCTTCGTTCTGAAGATAGCACGAACGTTAATATGCCCTGACAAAATAACCCCAGGGAAACAGAGGGTGTGCTATACCTTTGCGCCGGCATCTCAGTCTGGACTACATTCCTTTTTGCCCCACGGGGCCCTGCGGCCTCTCGTTGGCTAGCCGCCGCAGGTTCGGCCTCCTGCCTCGGAAATCTCCCCTGCAAAACACGGTTGTCGTCAGAAACACCGGAATACGTGAGAGTGGAATCTCTTTCAAGGGAATGAGACTCCGGTTTCTGTCACCTGGGAGGCCGGGATTAACCCTGGGTAATCAGCCGTAATGGCTACCAAGGTATTGTCCTTGCTTAGCTGATGGAACACCCCGTCGATAAGCTCCACCGATATGTCCGGATCCTCTTTGGAGTCCGGATCGAGGGACCGTTCTGGGTCCTCGGGCTATGGAGGGCGGCTGTTTATATCCTTTACCTCCTGTTGCAGTTCCTGCATTGAAGTCATTAGACTATCTATCTAACCGTGGGAGTATAAAACAAACGGGCAAGCGCAATTGTTCACTTACCCAACTCGGAGGATCGTACATACTAAATCCGGCCCGCGGGTTGACGCAGAGGAATTCCTCCTTTTCTCCCTTGTACAAAGAGGATAAGATCTTTACTAGGGCGGCAGCTGAGGCTGGCCCCTTACGACCGTAACGGGTGGCATCATCCTCCCCGTTGAAATCCCACATGAGGTGGCCTCTATATTGAAGCGGCTGCACCCCCCGCATAATGCATGCGGCCATGACTCCAATCATGGTTAGTCCGGAATGAGCCAACAGTCTTATCCGGCCCATCAAAGGACGTCTCTGTCGCTTTCTCTCTGAGAGCTCCGCGGACGCCAGCTCAAGCGTTTCTTCAATGGGGCACTGTTGAACTCAGGGAGACCGACCCGGATAGGGTCCGGTAGCGGGACGTCATCTATGTAAAACCATTCCGAAGGCCAGTCCTCGGACGCCTTCTTCGGGGTTCCGGATAGGTATCCGGTCCCGGCGATGCGCCATACTTCGGCTCCGCCCACTTGGTAGATAGACCCCTCTTGAGAACGGGGCACCAGGCAGAATAACCTCTTCCACAGCGCGAAATGAGCCTCAACGCCTAAAAATAGCTCGCAAAGGGCGACGAAACCCGCAATATGTAATACGGAGGCAGGCGTGAGATTGTGCAGCTGGAGGCCGTAGAACTCCAAAAGCCCGCAGAGAAATGGATGAATTGGAAATCCCAGTCCCCTTACTAGATAGGGGACGAGGCACACCCGCTCTCCTCTATAAGGATTGGGGGTGCTCTCCGTTTGTTTTCCGCCATTATAGGTGGCGAGACCGGCTCGGACCGGGACCATGTATGCCTGGGGGAGAAATCCCTTGGCCTGAAGCGACACTAACTCGCTATGCGGGATGGTGCAACTCTCCCAGTCCCAGGGTTTGGGACCGGAGGGGCGAGGGGAGGAGCTGCGACGGCTGGTCATGTTGGAATGGACCTTTGCTGGAAGCGCTCTGATGATAACTCGCGGAGAGGAGAGGATGTGGTTTGGACCTGAATCCCCATCCCGTTAAATAGGCGGCTCGTTTATATGGCTAGGGGTGTGGATGTAAAAATGCCCCGGCTTTTCGCATTCGTTTGACACGTGGAAGACGGCCATTATTGGGCCTGGAAGCCGAAGAGCACTACATTACAAAAATCGGACATTATTCCTACAGGTACATAGGATTTGGAGAAGAACCCGCCTTGCAATGCTGAACAATCTGCGCGCCGGACTTATCGTCATTGAAGCCTGGTTCGGGGGCTACTGAGGGAGTCCTGGATTAGGGGGTGTTCGGGTAGCCGGACTATACCTTCAGCCGGACTCCTGGACTATGAAGATACAAGATTGAAGACTTCGTCCCATGTCCGGATGGGACTTTCCTTGGCGTGGAAGGCAAGCTTGGCGATGCGGATATTCAAGATCTCCTACCATTGTAACCGACTCTATGTAACCCTAACCCTATCCGGTGTCTATATACACCGGAGGGTTGTAGTCCGTAGGACATCAACTCCATATACAACAATCATACCATAGGCTAGCTTCTAGGGTTTAGCCTCCTCGATCTCGTGGTAGATCTACTCTTGTACGACCCATATCATCAATATTAATCAAGCAGGACGTAGGGTTTTACCTCCATCAATAGGGCCCGAACCTGGGTAAAACATCGTGTTCCCTGCCTCCTGTTACCATCCGGCCTAGACGCACAGTTCGGGACCCCCTACCTGAGATCCGCCGGTTTTGACACCGACAATCATCATTATTAGAGCACTGTCCCGTGTGAGGAAATAAAAAGAGAGGCCAAAGAAGCCAATGAAAAAAAGGAGGCCAAAGAAGCCAAAAAAAAGGGAGAGAAAAAGAAAGAAGGGACAATGCTACTATCCTTTTTCCACACTTGTGCTTCAAAGTAGCACCATGATCTTCATGATAGAGAGTCTCTTACTCTGTCACTTTCATATACTAGTGGGAATTTTCATTATGGAACTTGGCTTGTATATTCCAACATTGGGCTTCCTCAAATGCCATAGGTCTTCGTGAGCAAGCAAGTTGGAAGCACACCCACTTAGTTTTGTTTGTTGAGCTTTCATACATTTATAGCTCTAGTGCATCCGTTGCATGGCAATCCCTACTCCTCACATTGACATCAATTGATGGGCATCTCCATAGCCCATTGATTAGCCGCGTCAATGTGAGACTTTCTCCTTTCTGTCTTCTCCACACAACCTCCATCATCATATTCTATTCCACCCATAGTGCTATGTCCATGGCTCGTGCTCATGTATTGCGTGAAAGTTGAAAAAGGTTGAGAATACTAAAGTATGAAACAATTGCTTGGCTTGTCATCGAGGTTGTGCATGATGGGAGCATTTTGTGTGACGAAAATGAAGCATGGCCAAACTATATGATTTTGTAGGGATGAGCTTTCTTTGGCTATGTTATTTTGAGAAGACATAATTGCTTGGTTAGTATGCTTGAAGTATTATTGTTTTTATGTCAATGTTAAACTTTTGTCTTGAATCTTTAAGATCTGTATATTCATGCCACAATAAAGAAAATTACATTGAAAATTATGTTAGGTAGCATTCCACATCAAAAATTTTGTTTTTCTCATTTACCTACTCGAGGACGAGCATGAAATTAAGCTTGGGGATGCTTGATATGTCTCCAACGTATCTATAATTTTTATTGTTCCATGCTATTATATTACCCATCTAGGATGTTTTATATGCATTTATATGCTATTTTATATGATTTTTGGGACTAACCTATTAACCTAGAGCCCAGTGCCAATTTCTGTTTTTTCCTTGTTTTTGAGTTTTACAGAAAAGGAATACCAAACGGAGTCCAATTGACATGCCAATTTTTGATGATTTTTTAAGGACCAAAAGAAGCCCCCGGAGTAAAAGAGTTGGGCCAGAAGAGTCTCGGGCCGTCCACGAGGGTAGGGGCGCGCCATACCCCCCGGGCGCGTCGCCCTATCTCGTGGACGACTCGGGCACCTCCCTGACTTGTTCCCGACACCAAAAAATCCTATAAACACTGAAACCTCTAGAAAATAACCTAGATCGGGAGTTCCGCTGCCGCAAGCCTTCGTAGCCACTGAAAACCAATCTAGACCCGTTTCGGCACCCTGCCGGAAGGGGGAATCCCTCTCCGGTGTCCATCTTCATCATCCCAGCGTTCTCCATGACGAGGAGGGAGTAGTTCACCCTCGAGGCCGAGGGTATATACTAGTAGCTATGTGTTTGATCTCTCTCTCTCTCGTGTTCTTGATATGGCACAATCTTGATGTATCACGAGCTTTGCTATTATAGTTGGATCTTATGATGCTTCTCCCTCTCTATCTCCTTGTGATGAATTGAGTTTTCCCTTTGAAGTTATCTTATCGCATTGAGTCTTTAAGGATTTGAGAACACTTGATGTATGTCTTGCATGTGCTTATCTATGGTGACAATGAGATGTTCACATGATCCACTTGATGTATGTTTTGGTGATCAATTTGCGAGTTATATGACCTTGTGAACTTATGCATAGGGGTTGCACATGTTTTCGTCTTGACTCTCCGGTAGAAACTTTGGGGAACTCTTTGAAGTTCTTTGTGTTGGTTGAATAGATGAATCTGAGATTGTCTGATGCATATCGTATAATCATACCTGCAGATACTTGAGGTGACATTGGAGTATCTAGGTGACATTAGGGTTTTGGTTGATTTATGTCTTAAGGTGTTATTTTACTATGTACTCTAGGTCTGTTTGTGACACTTATAGGAATAGCCCAATGGATTGATCGAAAAGAATAACTTTGAGGTGGTTTTGTACCCTACAGTAATCTCTTCGTTTGTTCTCCGCTATTAGTGACTTTGGAGTGACTCTTTGTTGCATGTTGAGGGATAGATATATGATCTAATTATGTTATCCCTCTTGAGAGAACTTGCACTAGTGAAAGTATGAACCCTAGGCCTTGTTTCGAAGCATTGCAATACCGTTTTTGCTCACTTTTACCACTTGCTACCTTGCTGTTTTTATATTTTCCGATTACAAAAACCTATATCTACCATCCATATTGCACTTGTATCACCATCTCTTCACCAAACTAGTGCACCTGTACAATTTACCATTGTATTGGGTGTGTTGGGGACACAAGAGACTCTTTGCTATTTTGTTGCAGGGTTGTTTGAGAGAGACCATCTTCATCCTACGCATCCCACGGATTGATAAATGATAACCCACAAGTATAGGGGATCGCAACAGTTTTCGAGGGTAGAGTATTCAACCCAAATTTATTGATTCGACACAAGGGGAGCCAAAGAATATTCTCAAGTATTAGCAGCTGAGTTGTCAATTCAACCACACCTGGAAACTTAATATCTGCAGCAAAGTGTTTAGTACCAAGGTAATATGATAGTAGTGATAACGGTAGCAAAACGTAACAGTAGTAAAAGTAATGTTTGGTATTTTGTACTGATGATAGCAATAGCAACGGGAAAGTAAATAAGCGAAGAACAATATATGGAAAGCTCATAGGCAATGGATCGGTGATGGAGAATTATGTCGGATGTGGTTCATCATGTAACAGTCATAACCTAGGGTGACACAGAACTAGCTCCAGTTCATTGATATAATGTAGGCATGTATTCCGTATATAGTCATACGTGCTTATGGAAAAGAACTTGCATGACATCTTTTGTCCTACCCTCCCGTGGCAGCGGGGTCCTTACGGAAACTAAGGGATATTAAGGCCTCCTATTAATAGAGAACCGGAACAAAGCATTAACACATAGTGAATACATGAACTCCTCAAACTATGGTCATCACCGGTAAGTATCCCGATTATTGTCACTTCGGGGTTAACGGATCATAACACATAATAGGTGACTATAGACTTGCAAGATAGGATCAAGAACACTCATATATTGATGAAAACATAATAGGTTCAGATCTGAAATCATGGCACTCGGGGCCTAGTGACAAGCATTAAGCATAGCAAAGTCATAGCAACATCAATCTCAGAACATAGTGGACACTAGGGATCAAACCCTAACAAAACTAACTCGATTCATGATAGATCTCATCCAACCCATCACCGTCCAGCAAGCCTATGATGGAATTACTCACGCACGGCGGTGAGCATCATGAAATTGGTGATGGAGGATGGTTGATGATGACGATGGCGACGGATTCGCCTCTCCGGAGCCCCGAACAGACTCCAGATCAGCCCTCCCAAGAGGTTTTAGGGCTTGGCGGCGGCTCTGTATCGTAAAACGCGATGATTTCTTCTCTCTGATTTTTTTCTCCCCGAAACTCAATATATGGAGGTGGAGTTGGAGTCGGAGAGGCAACGGGGGGCCCACGAGGTAGTGGGGCGCGCCCTAGGGGGGCAGGCGCACCCCCCACCCTCGTGGCAAGGTGGTGGGCCCCCTGGCCTTCATCTTTGGCAGGTATTTTTCTTATTTTCTGAAAAGTGTCTCCGTGAAGTTCCAGGTCATTCCGAGAACGTTTGCTCCTGCACATAAATAACACCATGGTAATTCTGCTGAAAACAGCGTCAGTCCGGGTTAGTTCCATTCAAATCATGCAAGTTAGAGTCCAAAACAAGGGCAAAAGTGTTTGGAAAAGTAGATACATTGAAGATGTATCAACAACTGGTTTAGCATCTTTCTCCAATTTAATTGTGTGCTGACATAGAGTGGGACTAATTCCCTTAAGATCATCAAGAGTATATCCAATAGCGGCACGGTGCTTCTTCAGAGTTTTCAATAATTTCTTTTCTTCGTGCTCTGAAAGGTTAGCACTAATAATAACATGATGTATCTTCTTTTCATCAAGATAAGCATATTTCAGAGTATCAGGTAATGGTTTAAGCTCAAACACGGGATCACCCTTAGGTGGAGGAGGATCCCCAAGGATTTCAACAGGAAAATTGTGTTTCAAAATAGGTCCTCGATTAAAGAATACTTCATCTATTTCCCTTCTTTCATTCATAAACATATCATTTTCATGGTCTAGCAAATATTGTTCTAAGGGATCAGCAAGAGGCACATCAATAGAAGAAAGACCAATAATTTCATCCTTACTAGGCAATTCTTTATCATGGGGTTGTCTATGAAATTTAGACAAGTATAGGGGATCACGACAGTTTTCGAGGTTAGAGTATTCAACCCAAATTTATTGATTCGGCACAAGGGGAGCCAAAGAATATTCTCAAGTATTAGCAGCTGAATTGTCAATTCAGCCACACCTGGAAACTTAATGTCTGCAGCAAAGTGTTTAGTAGCAAGGTAATATGATAGTAGTGATAATGGTAGAAAAAGGTAACAGTAGTAAAAGTAATGTTTTTGGTATTTTGTAGTGATGATAGCAATAGCAACGGAAAAGTAAATAAGCGAAGAACAATATATGGAAAGCTTGTAGGCAATGGATCGATGATGGAGAATTATGCCGGATGCGGTTCATCATGTAACATTCATAACCTAGGGTGACACAGAACTAGCTCCAGTTCATTGATATAATGTAGGCATGTATTCCGTATATAGTCATACGTGCTTATGGAAAAGAACTTGCATGACATATTTTGTCCTACCCTCCCGTGGCAGCGGGGTCCTTACGGAAACTAAGGGATGTTAAGGCCTCTTTTTAATAGAGAACCGGAACAAAGCATTAACACATAGTGAATACATGAACTCCTCAAACTACGGTCATCACCGGTAAGTATCCTGATTATTGTCACTTCGGGGTTAACGGATCATAACACATAATAGGTGACTATAGACTTGCAAGATAGGATCAAGAACACTCATATATTGATGAAACATAATAGGTTCAGATCTGAAATCATGGCACTCGGGCCCTAGTGACAAGCATTAAGCATAGCAAAGTCATAGCAACATCAATCTCAGAACATAGTGGACACTAGGGATCAAACCCTAACAAAACTAACTCGATTCATGATAGATCTCATTCAACCCATCACCGTCTAGCAAGCCTACGATGGAATTACTCACGCACGGCGGTGAGCATCATGAAATTGGTGATGGAGGATGGTTGATGATGACGATGACGACGGATTCGCCTCTCCGGAGCCCCGAACAGACTCCAGATCAGCCCTCCCAAGAGGTTTTAGGGCTTGGCGGCGGCTCTGTATCGTAAAACGCGATGATTTCTTCTCTCTGATTTTTTTCTCTCCGAAACTCAATATATGGAGGTGGAGTTGGAGTCGGAGAGGCAACAGGGGGCCCATGAGGTAGGGAGGCGCGCCCCCACCCTCATGGCAAGGTGGTGGGCCCCCTGGCCTTCATCTTTGGCAGATATTTTTCTTATTTTCTGAAAAGTGTCTCCGTGAAGTTTCAGGTCATTCCAAGAACGTTTGCTCCTGCACATAAATAACACCATGGTAATTCTGCTGAAAACAGCGTCAGTCCGGGTTAGTTCCATTCAAATCATGCAAGTTAGAGTCCAAAACAAGGGCAAAAGTGTTTGGAAAAGTAGATACGTTGGAGACGTATCAACTCCCCCAAGCTTAAACCTTTGCTTGTCCTCAAGCAATTCAGTTGACAAACTGAAAGTGATAAAGAAAAACTTTTACAAACTCTGTTTGCTCTTGTTGTTGTAAATATGTAAAGCCAGCATTCAAGTTTTCAGCAAAGATTATAACTAACCACATTCACAATAACGCATAGGTCTCAAGTTTACTCATATCAATAGCATAATCAACTAGCGAGCCATAATAATAAAACTCAGATGACAACACTTTCTCAAAACAATCATAATATGATATAACAAGGTGGTATCTCGCTAGCCCTTTCTGAGACCGCAAAACATAAATGCAGGGCACCTTTAAAGACCAAGGACTGACTAGCATTGTAATTCATGGTAAAAGAGATCCAGTCAAGTGATACTCAATGTAAACTAACAATAATGAATGCAAATGACAGTAGTGCTCTCCAAATGGTGCTTTTTAATAAGAGGATGATGACTCAGCATAAAAGTAAATAGATAGGCCCTTCGTAGAGGGAAGCAGGGATTTGTAGAGGTGCCAGAGCTCGGTTTTGAAACAGAGGTGAATAATATTTTGAGCGGTATACTTTCATTGTCAACATAACAACCAAGAGATAGCGATATCTTCCATGCTACACACATTATAGGCGGTTCCCAAACAGAATGGTAAAGTTTATGCTCCCCCTTTCACCACAAGCATCAATCCATGGCTTGCTCGAAATAACGAGTGCCTCCAACTAACAAGAGTCCCAGGGGGAGTTTTGTTTGCAATTATTTTGATTTTGTTTGCATAAAGCATGGGACTGGGCATCCCGGTGACCAGCCATTTATCTCGTGAGTGAGGAGCGGAGTCCACTCCTCTTGAGAATAACCCGCCTAACATGGAAGATACAGACATCACTAGATGATACATGAGCTATTCGAGCATACAAAACAGGATATTTATTTGAAGGTTTAGAGTTTGGCACATACAAATTTACTTGGAACGGCAGGTAGATACCGTATATAGGTAGGTATAGTGGACTCATGTGGAATAACTTTGGGGTTCAAAGGGATTGGATGCACAAGCAGTATTCCCGCTTAGTACAGGTGAAGGCTAGCAAAAGACTGGGAAGCGACCAGCTAGAGAGCGACAACAGTCATGAACATGCGTTAAAATTAATCAACACTGAATGCAAGCATGAGTAGGATATAATCCACCATGAACATAAATGTCGTGAAGGCTATGTTGATTTTGTTTCAACTACATGCGTGAACATGTGCCAAGTCAAGTCACTTAAATCATTCAGAGGAGGATACCACCCTATCATACCACATCATAACCATTTTAATAGCATGTTGGCACGCAAGGTAAAGCATTATAACTCATAGCTAATCAAGCATGGCACAAGAAACTATTATCTCTATTGTCATTGCAAACATGTTTATTCATAATAGGCCGAATCAAGAACGATGAACTAATCATATTTACAAAAACAAAAGAGGTCGAGTTCATACCAGCTTTCTCATCTCAGCCAGTCCATCATATATCATCATAATTGCCTTTCACTTGCACGACCGAACAATGTGAATAATAATAATATTGCACGTGCATTGGACTAAGCTGGAATTCCCACAAGCTTAGGCTTTTGGCCTAAGTTGGTCTATGGCCACGGCTGGCCTGGCAGATATCCATAATAGTAGCTGGGGTCGTACTGTGATGTAGCAGCTATCGCCTGCTGAGCTGCAGCGTGGCGACGAGCGGCCTCCTCTCTCCTCTCGTACTCATATGCCTCCTCTCTGGTAATAGTATATCCTCCGCTTGCATGATAATCAAAGAAAGCAGGGGCAGGGAGAGTAATACGGATAGCACGGCGTCTGTCAAAGATTAGTCGGTACTGGACAGGTGATTCGTTCCTCTCGACAAAATGGTGATGAACCATAGCATTAAGATCTAGATAGGCAGGAGGTAATTCAATATCATCTTCGCGTATGTCTATACCAAGAAAATTAGCTACGCGGGTTGCATAAATTCCACCAAAGAAATCTCCATTAAATCTATTAAGATGCAACCTCCGTGCAACAATGGCTCCCAAATTATATGATTTGTCTCCTAACACAGCACTCCTAAGAATACTGAGGTCAGGGACACACATGTGACATGCCTCATCTTTATCATTTATGCATCTACCTATGAAGAGAGCAAAATAATGTATAGCAGGAAAGTGAATGCTCCCTATGGTAGCTTGTGTAATATCTCTAGATTCTCCCACAGTTATATTAGCAAGAAAATCTCTAAATTCAGATTTGCGAGGATCACTTATACTAATCCATTGTGGAAGTTTGCATGCAGTGGTAAAATCCTCTAAGTCCATGGTATAGGATTTATCATAAAGATCAAACAGGACAGTTGGAGAATTACATGAAGTGGAAAATTCAAACCTCCTCACAAAGGAACTAGTGAGATTATGATATTGGGTGCACTTCTCTCCCTCGAAGCTCACAAGATCAGCGTTACGCAAATATGCGTTGAATTCTTCCTTAATTCCCGCTCGATCCATAAAATTTTCAGAAGGACACTCACAAGGACGCACTGGAGCGTCTCTTGGTGGCTCTTCGTCAGCATCACACATTGCAAGCCTGGGTCCTTGCTTCTTTGAAGAACCACCTTGGAACATTTTCCTAAGCATTTTTCTTCCTCTGAAAAATTCTGAAATTTTTTAGTAACTTCAAAATAAAAGTAAACCAAACTCAATAATATTGATAGCAACTACTCCTACAAGTGCCTAGGGCCTATATCATGCATCAAAACTACTTTTGACCATATAAATTTGACATGCAAGCTCAAGAATAGGGTCACCTAAGCGGCAAAAATTTGCAATGAATAAAGCACTAGAACAAAAACTAATTGGACCAATGGAGGAGTCACATACCAAGGAACAATCTCCCCAAGCAGTTTTGTGAGAGGTGCTTTGAGCAAGGAGATCGAAAATGGCAACAAGATGAGCTAGAACTCGTGCTTGAGCTGGTTATTCGTGTTTGGGGGAGGAAGATGAAGTGTGTGGGTGCAGGAATAAGTGGAGGAGGGCCACCATGGGCCCACGAGGCAGGGGGTGCGCCCTCCACCCTCGTGGGTAGGTGGTTGACCCCCCTGGTGTGTTCTCAGTTCCATAAATCCTCAAATATTCTAGAAAAAATCATATTTAATTTTCAGGGCATTTGGAGAACTTTTACTTCCAAGGTATTTTTATATTGCACGGATAATCAGATAACAGACAGAAAAATATTTATTTTTGTTTTATTTAATATAAATAACAGAAAGTAGAAGTGGGGTACAGAAGGTTGTGCCTTCTAGTTTCATCCATCTCATGATCATCAAAAGGAATCCACTAACAAGGTTGATCAAGTCTTGTTAACGAACGCATTCCGAATAACATGGAACCGGAGAAATTTCGAATAACACTATGTTACCTCAACGGAGATATGCACATCCCCAATAATAAGAATATCATATTTCTTCTTGACAGTAGGAAGAGGAAATTCAAAACCTCCAAATATAATCGATGGAATTTTTCCAATAGAGTTGATACTATAAACTTGAGGTTGTTTCCTCGGAAAGTGTACCGTGTGCTCATTACCATTAACATGAAAAGTGACATTGCCTTTAGTGCAATCAATAACAGCCCCTGCAGTATTCAAAAAGGGTCTTCCAAGAATAATAGACATACTATCATCCTCGGGAATATCAAGAATAACAAAGTTGATTTATCAGCCATTTGCAAAGATATTTCAGTAGGTGTCAACTTATTCAAATCAAGTCTACGATATAAAGAGAGAGGCATAACACTAACACTGGCTCCAAGATCACATAAAGCAGTTTTAACATAGTTTCTTTTAATAGAGCATGGTATAGTGGGTACTCCTGGATCTCCAAGTTTCTTTGGTATTCCACCCTTAAAGGTATAATTAGCAAGCATGGTGGAAATTTCAGCTTCCGATATCTTTCTTTTATTTGTAATAATATCTTTCATATACTTAGCATAAGGATTTGTTTTGAGCATATCAGTTAATCGCATACGCAAAAAGATAGGTCTAATCATTTCAGCAAAGCGCTCAAAATCCTCATCATCCTTTTTCTTGGATGGTTTGGGAGGAAAAGGCATGGGTTTCTGAACCCAAGGTTCTATTTCTTTACCATGTTTCCTAGCAACAAAGTATTTCTTATCATAACGTTGATTCTTTGATTGTGGGTTATCAAGATCAACAGCAGGTTCAATTTCTACATCATGATCATTACTAGGTTGAGCATCATCATGAACATTAACATTACCATTATCACTAGTTTCAGGTTCATTACCAGGTTGTGTTTCAGCATCAGAAATAGAAATATCATTTGGATTCTCAGGTGTTTCAACAATAGGATCACTAGAAGCATGCAAAGTCCTATCATTTTTATTTTTCTTCTTTTTAGAAGAACTAGGTGCATCTATATTATTTCTCTGAGAATCTTGCTCAATTCTCTTAGGGTGGCCTTCAGGATACAAAGGTTCCTGAGTCATTCTACCAGTTCTAGTAGCCACTCTAACAGCATAATCATTATTCTTATTATTCAATTCATTGAGAAAATCATTTTGAGCTTTAAGTACTTGTTCTACTTGAGTGGTAACCATAGAAGCATGTTTACTAATAAGTTTAAGTTCACCTTTGACATTAGCCATATAATCATCCAAGTGTCCAAGCATATTTGAATTGTATTTCAATTGTCTACCAAAATAAGCATTAAAATCTTCTTGCTTAGCCATAAATTTATCAAACTCATCTAAGCATGGGCTAGCAATCTTAGTAAATGGGATTACAGCTTTATCATATCTATGGAGAGAATTTACCTTTACTACCTGTGTCGGGTTATCAAGACCATGTACTTCTTCAATAGGAGATGGATTAAGATCATGTGTTTCTTCAACAGGCGGTAAATTAAGATCATGTGTTTCTTCAATAGGAGGTAAATTCTTAAAATCTTCAGCTTTAATACCTTTTTCTTTCATAGATTTCTTTGCCTCTTGCATATCTTCAGGACTGAGAAATAGAATACCCCTCTTCTTCGGAGTTGGTTTAGGAATAGGCTCAGGAATTGGCTCCGGAGGTGTCCAATTATTTTCATTTGTCAACATATTATTCAATAGAATCTCAGCTTCATCCGGTGTTCTTTCCCTGAAAACAGAACCAGCACAACTATCCAGGTAATCTCTGGAGGCATCAGTTAGTCCATTATAAAAGATATCAAGTATTTCATATTTCTTAAGAGGATGATCAGGCAAAGCATTAAGTAATTGGAGAAGCCTCCCCCAAGCTTGTGGGAGACTCTCTTCTTCAATTTGCACAAAATTATATATATCCCTTAAAGCAGCTTGTTTCTTATGAGCAGGGAAATATTTAGCAGAGAAGTAATAAATCATATCCTAGGGACTTCACACACAACCAGGATCAAGAGAATTAAACCATATCTTAGCATCACCTTTTAATGAGAACGGAAATATTTTAAGGATATAAAAGTAGCGAGTTCTCTCATCTTTAGTGAACAAGGTGGCTATATCATTTAATTTAGTAAGATGTGCCACAACAGTTTCAGATTCATAACCATGGAAAGGATCAGATTCAACCAAAGTAATTATATTAGGATCAACAGAGAATTCATAATCCTTATCAGTAACAAAGATAGGTGAAGTAGCAAAAGCAGGGTCAGGTTTCATTCTAGCATTTAGAGATTGCTTACTCCATTTAGCTAATAATCATTTAAGTTCAATTCTGTTTCTGCAAGCTAAAATGGCTAAAGAAGCTTCTTGATCAAAGATATAACCCTTAGGAATAGCAAGTGATTCTTCATCACCACTTTCATCGATATCATCAGATTCAATATTTTCAATTTCTCTACCCTAGCAAGTTGTTCATCAAGAAAATCACTAAGTGGCATAGTAGTATCCGGCATAGAGGTAGTTTCATCATAAGTATCATGCATAGCAGAAGTGGCATCATCAATAACATGCGACATATCAGAACGAATAGCAGAAGCAGGTGTAGGTGTCGCAAACTTACTCATAACAGAAGGTGAATCAAGTGCAGAGCTAGATGGCAGTTCCTTACCTCCCCTCGTAGTTTAGGGATAGATCTTGGTTTTTGGATCTCTCAAGTTCTTCATAATGATAAGCAGATATATATCCCAAGTGACTCAAAGAATAGAGCTATGCTACCCGGCAACGGCGCCAGAAAATAGTCTTGATAACCCACAAGTATAGGGGATCACAACAGTTTTTGAGGTTAGAGTATTCAACCCAAATTTATTGATCCGGCACAAGGGGAGCCAAAGAATATTCTCAAGTATTAGCAGCTGAGTTGTCAATTCAACCACACCTGGAAACTTAATATCTGCAGCGAAGTGTTTAGTAGCAAGGTAATATGATAGTAGTGATAATGGTAGCAAAAGGTAACAGTAGTAAAAGTAATGTTTTTTGTATTTTGTAGTGATGATAGCAATAGCAACGGAAAAGTAAATAAGCAAAGAACAATATATGGAAAGCTCGTAGGCAATGGATCGGTGATGGAGAATTATGCCGGATGCGGTTCATCATGTAACAGTCATAACCTAGGGTGAGACAGAACTAGCTCCAGTTCATTGATATAATGTAGGCATGTATTCCGTATATAGTCATACGTGCTTATGGAAAAGAACTTGCATGACATATTTTGTCCTACCCTCCCGTGGCAGCGGGGTCCTTACGGAAACTAAGGGATATTAAGGCCTCTTTTTAATAGAGAACCGGAACAAAGCATTAACACATAGTGAATACATGAACTCCTCAAACTACGGTCATCACCGGTAAGTATCCCGATTATTGTCACTTCAGGGTTAACGGATCATAACACATAATAGGTGACTATAGACTTGCAAGATAGGATCAAGAACACTCATATATTGATGAAAACATAATAGGTTCAGATCTGAAATCATGGCACTCGGGGCCTAGTGACAAGCATTAAGCATAGCAAAGTCATAGCAACATCAATCTCAGAACATAGTGGACACTAGGGATCAAACCCTAACAAAACTAACTCGATTCATGATAGATCTCATCCAACCCATCACCGTCCAGCAAGCCTACGATGGAATTACTCACGCACGGCGGTGAGCATCATGAAATTGGTGATGGGGGATGGTTGATGATGACGATGGCGACGGGTTCGCCTCTCCGGAGCCCCGAACAGACTCCAGATCAGCCCTCCCAAGAGGTTTTAGGGCTTGGCGGCGGCTCTGTATCGTAAAACGCGGTGATTTCTTCTCTCTGACTTTTTTCTCCCCGAAACTCAATATATGGAGGTGGAGTTGGAGTCGGAGAGGCAACAGGGGGCCCACGAGGTAGTGGGCGCGCCCTAGGGGGGCAGGCACACCCCCCACCCTCGTGGCAAGGTGGTGGGCCCCCTGGCCTTCATCTTTGGCAAGTATTTTTCTTATTTTCTGAAAAGTGTCTCCGTGAAGTTTCAGGTCATTCCGAGAACATTTGCTCCTGCACATAAATAACACCATGGTAATTCTGCTGAAAATAGCGTCAGTCTGGGTTAGTTCCATTCAAATCATGCAAGTTAGAGTCCAAAACAAGGGCAAAAGTGTTTGGAAAAGTAGATACATTGATGACGTATCAATAAACCTTAGGTCATCCACTTGAGGGAAATTTGCTACTGTCCTACAAACCTCTGCACTTGGAGGCCCAACAATGTCTACAAGAAAAAGGTTGTGTAATAGACATCATGCCCCAAGACAATACCTTCATTAACCATAAAGTGGCACTTTTCCCAATTCAAGACAAGATTAGTTTCTTCACATCTCTGCAAAACTCAATCAAGGTTGCTTAACAAATCATCAAAAGAAGTTCCATAAATGGAGAAATCATCCATGAAAACCTCAACAACCTTTTCACAAAAATCAGATAATATTGCAGTCATACATCTTTGAAAGGTAGCAGGAGCATTGCATAAACCAAAAGGCATACATCTATAAGAAAAGGTACCGAAAGGGAAAGTAAAAGTGGTTTTCTCTTGAACATCTTTTGACACAAGTATTTGAGAGAAACCAGAATAACCATCTAGAAAGCAAAAATAAGTATGTTTGGATAGTCTTTCTAGCATTTGATCGATAAAAGGTAGAGGGTAATGATCTTTTCTAGTAGCTTTATTTAATTTGCGAAAATCAATTGCCGTTCTATAACCTGTAACAATTCTTTGAGGAATCAATTCATTCTTATCATTAGGGACAATAGTAATACCTCCCTTCTTAGGGACACAATGAACATGACTTACCCATTGACTATCAGCAATAGGATAAATTATACCTGCCTCCAGAAGCTTTAGTATTTCATTTCTTACCACTTCTTTCATCTTAGCATTTAACCGTCGTTGGTGATCAACAACTGGTTTAGCATCTTTCTCCAATTTAATTGTGTGCTGACATAGAGTGGGACTAATTCCTTTAAGATCATCAAGAGTATATCCAATAGCGGCACGGTGCTTCTTCAGAGTTTTCAATAATTTCTATTCTTCATGCTCTGAAAGGTTAGCACTAATAATAACATGATGTATCTTCTTTTCATCAAGATAAGCATATTTCAGAGTATTAGGTAATGGTTTAAGCTCAAACACGGGATCACCCTTAGGTGGAGGAGGATCCCCAAGGATTTCAATAGGCAAATTGTGTTTCAAAATAGGTCCTTGATTAAAGAATGCTTCATCTATTTCCCTTCTTTCATTCATAAACATATCATTTTCATGGTCTAGCAAATATTGTTTTAAGGGATCAGCAAGAGGCACATCAATAGAAGAAAGACCAATAATTTCATCCTTACTAGGCAATTCTTTATCATGGGGTTGTCTACGAAATTTAGAGAAATTAAAATCATGAGACATATCCCCTAAACCAACAGTAACAATATCTTTCTCGCAGTCTATATTAGCATTGATAGTATTTAAGAAAGGTCTACCAAATATAATGGGACATACATTATGTTGTGGGGAACCAAGAATAAGAAAATCAGTAGGATATTTAATTTTCCCACACAAGACTTCAACATCTCTAATAATCCCAATTGGTGATATAGTATCTCTATTAGCAAGCTTAATAGTAACATCAATATCTTCTATCTCACCAGGTACAATATCATTCATAATTTATTTATATAAGGTATAAGGAATTGCACTCACACTAGTGAAGGAAATATGCCCTAGAGGCAATAATAAAGTTATTATTTATTTCCTTATATCATGATAAATGTTTATTATTCATGCTAGAATTGTATTAACCGGAAACATAATACATGTGTGAATACATAGACAAACAGAGTGTCACTATTATGCCTCTACTTGACTAGCTCGTTGATCAAAGATGGTTATGTTTCCTAACCATAGACATGAGTTGTCATTTGATTAACGGGATCACATCATTAGGAGAATGATGTGATTGACTTGACCCATTCTATTAGCATAGCACTTGATCGTTTAGTTTCTATTGCTTTCTTCATGACTTATACATGTTCCTATGACTATGAGATTATGCACTCCCGTTTACCAGAGGAACACTTTGTGTGCCACCAAACGTCACAACGTAACTGGGTGATTATAAAGGTGCTCTACAGGTGTCTCCGAAGGTACTTGTTGGGTTGGCGTATTTCGAGATTAGGATTTGTCACTCCGATTATCGGAGAGGTATCTCTGGGCCCTCTCGGTAATGCACATCACTTAAGCCTTGCAAGCATTGCAACTAATGAGTTAGTTGCAGGATGATGTATTACGGAACGAGTAAAGGGACTTGACGGTAACGAGATTGAACTAGGTATTGAGATACCGACGATCGAATCTCGGGCAAGTAACATACCGATGACAAAGGGAACAACGTATGTTGTTATGCGGTCTGACCGATAAAGATCTTCGTAGAATATGTGGGAGCCAATATGAGCATCCAGGTTCCGCTATTGGTTATTGACTGGAGACGTGTCTCGGTCATTTCTACATTGTTCTCGAACCCGTAGGGTCCGCACGCTTAAGGTTTCGATGACAGTTATATTATGAGTTTATGAGTTTTGATGTACCGAAGGAGTTCGGAGTCCCGGATGAGATCGGGGACATGACGAGGAGTCTCGAAATGGTCGAGACGTAAAGATCGATATATTGGACGACTATATTCAGACATCGGAAAGGTTCCGAGTGATTCGGGTATTTTTCGGAGTATTGGAGAGTTACGGGAATACGTATTGGGCCTTATTGGGCCATACGGGAAAGAAGGAAAAGGGCCTCAAGGGTGGCCGCACCCCTCCCCTTGGTCTGGTCCGAATTGGACTAGGGAAGGGGGGCGCCCCCTTCCTTCCTTCTCCTTTTCCCTTCCTCTTTTCCTATTCCATATGGGAGGTGGAATCCTACTAGGACTAGGGAGTCCTAGTAGGACTCCACACTTGGCACGCCCCCTCCTAGGGCCGGCCTCCTCCTCCCTTGCTCCTTTATATACGGGTGCAGGGGGGCACCCCAAAGACACAACAATTGATAATTGATCTCTTAGCCGTGTGTGGTGCCCCCTTCCACCATAATCCTCGATAATATTGTAGCGGTGCTTAGGCGAAGCCCTGCGACGGTAGAACATCAAGATCGTCACCACGCCGTCGTGCTGATGGAACTCTTCCCCGACATTCTGCTGGATCGGAGTCCGGGGATCATCATCGAGCTGAACATGTGCTAGAACTCAGAGGTGCCGTAGTTTCTGTGCTTGATCGGTCGGGCCGTGAAGACGTATGACTACATCAACCGCGTTGTGCTAACGCTTCCGCTTTCGGTCTACGAGGGTACGTAGACAACACTCTCCTCTCTCGTTGCTATGCATCACCATGATCTTGCGTGTGTGTAGGAATTTTTTTGAAATTACTACGTTCCCCAACAACTAGCACCCACATCACATAGGCCATGATAACAATGATATCCTATTTTAACAGAAACAACAGGCATATGCCAACAACAGGTCTATGTTTATCTTTCATATCGGGTTTAGCGATTCTAGCTGCTTCATCATAGAAATAAATAACATGCCCATCAATATTATCGACCAAGAGATCTTTAACCATAGGAATACTGGGTTCAACTTTAATTTGCTCAAAGGGTTTGGGTGTTCTAATATTACTTTTGTTGACCACAGTTGAAGCTTTAGCATGATCCTTTATTCTAACGGGAAAAGGTGGTTTCTCAATGTAAGCAGTAGGAACAATAGGATCAACATTATAAATAATAGTTTCTTCTTCAACTTTAATAGGTTCAACTACTTTAACTTCGATGAGAGGATGATACTTAAACCACTTCTCCTTAGGGATATCAACATGAGTAGCAAAAGATTCACAGAAAGAAGCTACTATCTCAGAGTCAAGTCCATATTTAGTGCTAAAATCACGAAAAGCATTGGTATCCATAAAAGATTTAACACAATCAAACTTAAGGTTTATACCTGACTCTTCACCTTCGTCGAGTTCTCAATCTTCAGAGTTGCGTTTGATTCTTTCCAATAATCCCATTTGAATTCAATATCGTTCTTCATATAGGAACCAATACAAGAAGTATCGAGCATGGATCGATCATTATGAGAAAGCCGAGCATAAAATTTTTGAATAATGATTTCTCTTGAGAGCTCATGATTGGGGCATGAATATAACATTGACTTAAGCCTCCGCCAAGCTTGAGCGATACTTTCTCCTTCACAAAGCCAAAAATTATATATGTAATTCCGATCACGATGAACCAGATGCATATAGGATAAAACTTCTGATGAAATTCCAATTTCAATCGATTGTAGTTCCATGATCCAATATCATCTGATAGCCTATGCCATGTCAATGCCTTTCCCTTAAAATATAAAGGGAATACCTTCTTCTTGACAACATCCTCGGGCATACTTGCAAGCTCAAATAACCAACAAACTTCATCCACATAGATTAGGTGCATATCGGGATGTAATGTTCCATCTCCTGCATAAGGATTAGCTAGAATTTTCTCTATCATACCCGAAGGAATTTCATAATAAATATTTTCAGTAGGTGCAGTGGGTTGAAGAGCAACTAATTTTGGTTCCAGTCGAGGTGAAGATACCCCGAACAAACCCCTCAAAGGATTATTTTCCATAGTAACAAGTAACAGTAAATTTCAGCATACTATATAAATGTTTCCTTACCAAATTCCACTTACCAAAGGCGCTTCACTCCCCGGCAACGGTGCCAGAAAAGAGTCTTGATGACCCACAAGTATAGGGGATCTATCATAGTCCTTTTGATAAGTAAGAGTGTTGAACCCAACGAGGAGCAGAAGGAAATGACAAGCGGTTTTCAGCAAGGTATTCTCTGTAAGCACTGAAATTATCCGTAACAGATAGTTTTGTGATAATATAATTCATAACGGGTAACAAGTAAATAAAGTAAATAAGGTGCAGGAAGGTGGCCCAATCCTTTTTGTAGCAAAGGACAAGCCTGGACAAACTCTTATATAAAGCAAAGCGCTCCCGAGGACACATGGGAATTGTTGTCAAGTTAGTTTTCATCATGCTCATATGATTCACCTTCGTTACTTTGATAATTTGATATGTGGGTGGACCGATGCTTGGGTGCTTCCCTTCCTTGGACAAGCCTCCCACTTATTATTAACCCCTCTCGCTAGCATCCGCAACTACGAAAGAAGTATTAAGGTAAACCTAACCATAGCATGAAACATATGGATCAAAATCAGCCCCTTACGAAGCAACACATAAACTAGGGTTTAAGCTTCTATCACTCTAGCAACCCATTATCTACTTATTACTTCCCAATGCCTTCCCCTAGGCCCAAATAATGGTGAAGTGTCATGTAGTCGACGTTCACGTAACACCACTAGAGGAGAGACAACATATATCTCATCAAAATATTGAACGAATACCAAATTCACATGATTACTTATAACAAGACTTCTCCCATGTCCTCAGGAACAAACGTAACTACTCACAAAGCATATTCATAATCATAATCAAAGGAGTATTAATTATCATTAAGGATCTAAAAATATAATATTCCACCAGATAAACCAACTAGCATCAACTACAAAGAGTAATCAACACTACTAGCAACCCACAGGTACCAATCTGAGGTTCTGGGACCAAGATCGAATACAAGAGATGAACTAGGGTTTGAGAGGAGATGGTGCTGGTGAAGATGTTGATGGAGATTGACCCCATCTCGATGAGAGGATCGATGGTGATGACGATGGCGACGATTTCCCCCTCCTGGAGGGATGTTTCCCTGGCAGAATAGCTCGCCAGAGCCCTAGATTAGTTCTGCCCAGGTTCCATCTCAAGACGGCGGTGTTTCATCTCAAAAGCTTCTTGATTTTTTCTAGGCCAAACCATATAGCCAAAGATGGGCACCGGAGGCCTGTCAGGGGGCCCACAAGGTCGGGGGGCGCGCCCTCCACCCTTGTGGCTGGCTGGTGGCCTCCTCTGGTACTTTATTCACCCAATATTTTTAATATATTCCAAAAGTAAGCTCCATGAAGTTTCAGGACTTTTGGAGTTGTGCAGAATAGGTCTCTAATATTTGCTCCTTTTCCAGTCCAGAATTCCAGCTGCCGGCATTCTCCCTCTTCATGTAAACCTTATAAAATAAGAGAGAAACAGCATAAGTATTGTGATATAATGTGTAATAACAGCCCATAATGCAATAAATATCAATATAAAAGCATGATGCAAAATGGATGTATCAGGCCGTGGCGTGGGAGAGAGAGAGAGGTGGGCCGTGTGCTGGGTTTCTATTCAAAAGGGTTTTCTTCTATTTGAAAAACAGAGATAAAGAAAATGAATAGAAATATACTATATACATATTATGTACCGAAATGATCAAAAAAATAAATCCTAAAACATGGATATCATTAAGTGTAACAATAATCCTAAAACAACACGGTAGTATGACGTTAGAAGAACAATCATATTGAATTGACCCAAACTTGTTTGTTATACTTTGTGATAATATCGTCAGAAGTCAATTGTTATAACACAGAGTGTTAATGTGTGTTTTCTTTTCTTAGACCATGAGAGTATCGTAGTTACTTCTTACCGTACAACGGACTTTGGGGTTTCTCAAACATCATATGTAACACAGTGATCATAAGGACAATTTCAGGTACATCAGAAAGTTTGACAGGGGACAAGATAGCTCAAGAGTGGAATTTGCTCCTCTAGCAATGGAGAGATATTCTCAGGGCCCTCTCGGTGTGACAACATCCTTCATCGTCTGGCCAGACACATGTGACTATGTCACGGGGATGCCAAAACATGTCAACAAGAAAGAAGAACAAAACCGGTAACAAGGAGACCGGTATAGTGAGCATGTGTACGACTCAAGAGGATACCGATATATCTCACCTAGGGTTTTGTAAAGTGTCGCATAGCACATGATAACGAAAGGTTCACTCAAATGTCATTCATGTATTCATAGGGATTGATATGGATGTTCATGGTCCCGCTATCGGTCATTGAATAAAGGGGATTTTGTTCATGTCTATGTTTTACCGAACCTATAGGGTCACAAGCTTAAGGTAAACATGATATTATGAGTGTTAGTAGCACAGGAGTAATGAGGAAATACTTGTGAAAAAATAGTTTCGTTAATATTCAAAATAGTTCCGAGAGGAACCGGAAGCGTTTCGATGTCATCGGAAGGGTTTCAAAGTTTATCGGGCAATACTGGGTATTACTCATAAATAATATATAGGTGGAAAATGTTTCTGGAGATGTTAAATTAATATAATAAAAGGATCTAATAATAGTTAGGAGGCTTTTATATTTAATTAAATATCAACGGGCCTTAAAAGACCAAGTGATGGAAGGAGAATGGGCTACCAGGGCCCAATAGGGAGAGGCGCCACCCTTTCCACTTGAGGAGGCTGAATTGGAGTGGGGAAGGACTCCTCCTCCCCCCCTAGGCCGAAGAAAGGAGGGAATCCCTTTCCCTCCTTGTGGTGCCCCTCCTCTCCCCTCCAACCTATATATACTAGAGATTTTGGGCACTTATGTCTACACAAGTTTTTGGAGCCTCCTCTAGTTCTCTAGTTCTAGTTTTAGTTGGTCCTAGTTGATAAATTAGAGATATACCTATATCCTCTAATCCTCATAATTAGAAGCCCAGTGTGGTTCTAATCTCCTCACTCTAATTCTCCACGACGATCGGCTATGGACGGTGAAGCGATGTTGGATTGTGAAGACCGTACGCTTGCAATTCGTAGAGAGGTTGTGCTTTCGGTCTTTTGTTCGAGGAACCGTCATGGGCGGTTCGTGGGATCATTCATCCATGATTCGAGGACTCCATGTACGATCTACACTGACTAGTCTTCTTTCGCTGCAACTCAGAGTCGGTAACGATTTGATCCAAACCTTTCATCGCATCTTCACACTATTGCTCGATGATTGTAGGGCGATTTTTTCGTTTTCTACTATGTTTCCCAACAACATTTTTTGGTTAAACTGGGTGTGTTTTTATCATGCACGAAGATGTAGTTTGAATGGAGATTTCCGTATTGTAGATGTGCTCATGCAACTCCTCTATTTGGGGTGATTCCTCATCGGATGATGAATTTGACATTGCAAGGAAGAGGACATTGGTTTGCTTGTACTGATGCACAAGAAGAAGAAGTTGAAGCATGACGGTTCTGTTTTGACTGTGAGTACGTACCGAGAGAATGGCTAGAGGCGCACAAAAGATTGATGCACAACTATTTTGGTACTCCACCAGTTTTTCCAGGGAGGAACTTTCGACGTAGTTTCAAGATGCCGAAGGATTTGTTTATTCACATTTGCAATTCTGTGAAGCAAGATGATTGATTGTTTGAGCAGAGGAGGAATTGCACTAGAAATCTTGGACATAGCACCGAGGAGAATGTCACTACCGCATTGCGCATGATGGCCTATGGTGTTCCGCCAAATTACATTGATGATAATTTGGCAATGGCAGAGAGCACTTCTATCTTTTATGTCAATTTTTTTTGCAAAGACTATGGTAGAAGTCTTCGGTCCAGAGTACTTGAGATCACCCAATGCTCAGGACACTCAGAGGCTTTTGGAGATGAACAAACCCCATGGTTTTCCAGCTATGCTTGGCTCTATTGATTGCATGCACTGGAAGTGGAAGAGTTGTCCTACGACATGGCATAGACAGTTCAAAGGACGTAGCAAGGATGCCACCATCATTCTTGAAGCTGTGGCCGATATGGAGACATGGATTTGGCATGCCTGGATCTTGCAGTGACATCAATGTGATCAAGTGATCACCTCTTTTTGTGAAGTTAGGCAATGGAAAGGCTCCACCAGTGACTTTCCAAGAAAATGGGTGCACATACAACCATGGGAATACCTTGCGAATGAGATCTATCCGAAGTGGGCTACTTTCGTGAAGCCAATCTCAAGCCCCCAAGGTAAGAAAGAACTTTATTTTCACAAATGCTCAAGCAGCGGCTACGAAAGATGTGGAGAGTGCTTTGGAATTTTTCAATCCCAATTTGCTATTCTGTGAGGATTGGCTAGATTTTGGATCAGGAGAACCTTTGGTACATCCTACTTCTTGCGTGATCATGCACAATATGATCATTCATAATGAGTGGGGACAAAATTTTGATTACACCTTTTATGACCTCATGGGAATACGCATTCAGACGACTAGAAGGGAAGACCGAATCAAACGCTTTATGGAGGTGTACCATGACATCAGAGAGACCGATACGCACAATGATCTTCAAAAAGATATCATGGAGGAGTGCTGGACATGGCATGGGAAACAAGCCTCCTAGTTTCATCTCTATATTTGTTGTATTATGCATGAACTATGTTGTATTGTTTGCTGAACTTCGTTGTATTTGTTTTGCATCTCATGTTGTGGATTTGATGAATTATGTAATAATTTGATGTTGTGAATTCATGAAATTAGTGTTATGTTTGTTTAAGGATCAATTTGAGATGATTTTTATTCAAATATGTCTGAAATAATTGTTAAGTTGTTGTTGTGCGACTGACCTATTTTACATCATCTATTGGAGCGGCCGCCCTATTTTACATCATCTGTTGGAATTGCATGTTTTTGAGGCCTTGGTGAGCGAACCATGCAGGACCCCGATGGCGCCGCGCCGGCCGCGGCTGGCACGCCTCCGCCGCCCGACGCTCCGCTCCCGCTCACCGCGGGACCCCCCGCCCCGTGCTCTACAGCCCCCGTCATGGAGACGATGCCGCTGCGTTGGGCGGATTTGGCGGAGGATGACGACTCTACCGCTGGCCGTTCCACCGCCCGGCGCACGCCTCTGGCTCACCGAGCTGTGTTGCGCTCGGCGTTGGTCGACGCGCCGAGTCGGGGAGTCCCCTCCCCATCGCATGCTCGCCGGCCTACATCGCTTCCCCTTCTCCCGACACCTGGCCAAAGGGCCAACCTTGAATCGCGGACCGCTCGCCGCCGTCGCGCTCCGGCGTGGGGCGTCGCGGGGCGGCCTGACCTGGGTGGTGCCTGGGCCTCATGGCGCTCGTCGGCGGCTCCCCTGGCTCTCGGCCTGCTCCCTTCTCGGCGGCGGCATCTCTGCCTGTGATCGCCCGCACCTTGCCATTCCAGCCCTTCATCGCATCATTTGGCTCCTCCTTTCTCCGGTTTACGCCTAGCCTTCCTCGTCGTCGCCCCCTGGCCTCTGGAGCTCCTGCGCCGGCGCCGGTCATGGCCGCGTCGGCGGTCGCAGCACTAGGGGAAACCCTAATCGCTACTGCCCCATCTCGCTGGCTGGGATGCCCGGTGGTGGGCCGCCCTCGAGTTGGACCAGGAATTGGGCCTTGGGCCTGCGCTAACGGCTCCGCTTCCAGGCCCAGCCTTGGCCTCGGTACTGGTGGGCCGGCCTGTCCGGCCATCCGGCCTATTTGGCTGCCCGCGGGCTTCCCTCGCCCTCCCACTCAACCCTCCAGTGCCCTAACCCTCGCACGCCCGTCTCCCGCCGCCTGCACCCCGCTCCCTCCCCCGTCGCTGCCGAATTCGCCGCCGGCCTCCATGCCCCGCGAGTGGAACGACGCGGAGACGCGCCCCAAACGGCGCGCCGACGACCGCCGCCCTGACTCCTCCCATGCGGAGGAGCGGCGCGACTCTTCCCGCCCGTCCCCCGACGCGATTCACCATGAGACCGAGCTCCTCCGGCAACTTTCCTCCCGTGGCGACCGCCGGTCTCCTGCCCGCGATGACCACCGCTCCCCTTCATGCCGATCTCCTCCCCGCGCTGACCGACGTGGTCGCTCCCGCTCCCGCTCGCCCCCTGGTCGCGGACCGGCGCGATGCCCGTCGCAGGTCGCCTTCCCTGCCACGCCGATGGGATTCCAGCCGCTCCTCGGCCTGTGGCGGTAGGGCCCGTTCCCCCGGCCGCTCCCAAGGACATCAAGCCCCACCTCCCGCTACCGCAGCGGTTCGCCGTTACCAGCTGCCTCGAGGCGAGCCATGCCTTCCCCCGGCCGGCAATGGGGCGGGACAGGGCCGATCCGGTGCAAGCGCAAGAAGAAGTGCGGTCTTGGGCGCGCAAATGGCGCTGCCCCAGCCAACGGCTCCACCCGTGAGCTCGCCGCCTCGACCACGACCGCTCTCCTCCCCGACGACCGCTCCTCCGACCTCGTCAAGTGCTTCAACTGCGGCCTCTCCAGCCACTCCCAGGTGGCATGTACACGCCCTCAGTGTTGCTACCTCTGCTCGGACCTGGACCACCCCGCCTTCCTTTGCCCTGACCGTCCGGTGGCGGAGGAGCTGATGATGTACGGGCACGGGATCGAGGGCCTCGGCTACTTCCACATCGAGGTGCCCGACATCCCCGCCCCCTCACCATCGCTCCTGGCCATTGTTACCGTGAAGGATGGGGTGGCCTCGTCGAAGATGATTGAGGCCGAGGTCAACCACCTCTACCACTACACCTGGGATTGGCAGGTCACCATGCTGTCTGGAGGCCAGTTCTCGGTCGTCTTCCCGGACGTGGTCAGCCACGGGTATGGCACCCGTAGCGAAGACATCACCCTAGCTCTCAACAAGTTAGTGGTTGACATCTCCGTGCCGGTACGGGACCCCATGGCGGTCGCGGTCCTGGACATGGCTTGGATCCTCATTGGTGGCCTCCCGGACATCACCCGCTCTGAGCGGGTCATCCGGAACATGTCTCGCATACTCGGTAAGGTGGTGGTGGTCGACGAGCTCTCCCTCCGCAAGGAGGAGGAGGTCCGGGTTAAGGTCAAATCTCTCGACTCCTCCAGACTCCGTGCCACCATCCGAGTGTTCTTCAACGATCAGGGCTTTGACCTCCGCATCTCCCCTGAGCCCCCCAACCACATTGGCCACCCCCGCATCGACGACAGCTTCCTGGGGGGCGGCACAGGTGGCCACCGCAGCGACCGCGACCCGTCACGGCCACCCCTCTGGCTTGGACGACGACGACGACTTCGAGGACATCCCCCACCACGACCAGCCTCTTGCGCCCGCCGCTAGAGGTGGGGCTGGGGCGGGTCATTCCCGCGCGGCGGCTCCACCGTCCCCCGATGACGGCCTCGACGCCTCAGATGCTAGTCTCCAGGTCTTTCCGGCATCTTCGCCCCGCTCCCCCGACGACTCCTCCCTCGGCATCATCGCCTCCCCACCCGCCTGGGCCGACCCGGCGCTGCTCGACCCAACCCCCCCCCCCCCCCCCCCCCCCGCTGCGCCCGATCTCCAGATGGCGCCGCTGGGGGTGACGAACTCGGCCCCGGTCTCGCCACATCTGGTGCCTCTGGAGGAGGAGACTGGACCATCTACATGGTCGGTCAGTCCGCCCATGGTGGATGACACACCTACGGACCCGCCTCCCTCCCCTGGCGCTCCATGCGCGACGACTCCCACTCCTCCCCTGGCGCCTTCGTGCTCTACTTCCGTGGGTCTGGTGGTGGTGGTGACCACTCCGATGGCCGGTTGATACGTCTCTGTCGTATCTACTTTTCCAAACACCTTTGCCCTTGTTTTGGACTCTAACTTGCATGATTAGAACGGAACTAACCCGGACTGATGCTGTTTTCAGCAGAATTGCCATGGTGTTATTTTTGTGCACAAATAAAAGTTCTCCAAATGACCTGAAAATCAACGAAGAATTATTTTGGAATATATAAAAAATACTGGAAGCAAGATCCACGTCAAGGGGGCCTCCAGCTGTCCACGAGGGTGGGGGCGCGCCCCCTGCCTCGTGGGCCCCCTGACGCTCCACCGACCTCAACCCTGACTCCATATATTCACTTTCAGGGAGAAAAAAACGAGGGAGAAGGATTCATCGCGTTTTACAATATGGAGCCGCCGCCAAGCCCTAAACTCTCTCGGGAGGGCTGATCTGGAGTCCGTTCGGGCTCCGGAGAGGGGAATCCATCGCCACCGTCATCATCAACCATCCTCCATCACCAATTTCATGATGCTCACCGCCGTGCGTGAGTAATTCCATCGTAGGCTTGTTGTACGGTGATTGTTTGGATGAGATTTATCATGTAATCGAGTTAGTTTTGTTAGGGTTTGATCCCTAGTATCCACTATGTTCTGAGATTGATGTTGCTATGACTTTGCTATGCTTAATGCTTGTCACTAGGGCCCGAGTGCCATGATTTCAGATCTGAACCTATTATGTTTTCATCAATATATGAGAGTTCTTGATCCTATCTTGCAAGTCTATAGTCACCTACTCTATTAAAAGGAGGAATTATGTAACATCCCAAATTTTCAATTTGGAATGTTATACATTAGATCATCATGCATATCATATTTTATCGTGCATTTTAGTTGATCCTAGAAAATTCTACGCAACTCAAGGACCCACGGAGAGAGTTGCGGATTTCGTAATTTTCATATTTGAGTTTTCTCAAATTTTGAGAATAGGATCATTTGGTTTTATTTATTTTATCATCAATTATTTCTATTACAAAAATATGAGAGAGGGAATAAAATGACTTTCCCAAAATAAAGAAATATTGAGTATTTAATAATAAATCAAATAAGATTTTATTTCGAAGTTTTTCGGTGTTTTATTTGAATTTAGGAAAAAAAGTGCGTTTTTCAAAATTGCATTTAGGGCCCAAATAAATGTTCACCTTGTGCGGCTTGATTTTAGAAGCCCGTGAAAATTTATTTCGGAATATTTGGAGTCCGTTTAGTATTTCTTTTTATTTTTCTTCTGAGTGGAAGAATTAAAAAAAACGAACCGACTTCGGGCCGTACCCGAGCAGGACACCGCCCGGAGGCAGCCTTTAAATAGCGCCGCCCCGAGCCGCCCCAGCCCATCAGCCCCGCCTCGATCCTCGCGCGCCGCCGGAGCCGCCGCCGCCTCCGCCGATCCCGCCGCCCGAGGTTCATCGCGCCTCATTTTCCGTGCCGAAAAAAAAGAGAAAAAAAATAAAAAAATATCAGCGTTCATCGTTTTCCTTTTTCTCGGATTAAATCCGCGATTTTTCTGATCGCGATTCCTGATCCGATTTTTGTTTTAGTTTAACTTTTCGCTCGTTTATCGAAATCAGGCGATTCAAGCGCCTAGGGATTCGTCTCGAAACCCTCTATTTGTTTAACCAACTTAAACTAGTTTTTGTTACTGTAAAATTTGCCCTAGATCTAGATTAGTAGAATGAAGTTGTTTTGTTTTGCCGTTTGTCTTTCGTTGCTTCGTTCGATTTGATTCTTTTTGCCAACCGGAGTTCTTAAGTTGAACCTTCTGGTTAGATCTCTTATTTGAGTTTTACCTGTGCATTAGATGAGTACTTATTGTATGCTTGTTTGTTTGTCTGCGATAGAATACCCGGAGTGCGCCGCCTGTTACTTTGAATCGTTAGGTTTCGCGGATCATCAGCAAGGCAAGTAACACTTTGATCATACCTTTTCTACTACCCAGTTTTATTGCATTAGATCAATCCTCACACATTGCATGATTAGGATCTAATTAAATTGTGGGATGGGAAGTAGATGAGGTAGTACCTATTACCTGTTTATTATCAAACCTTTGGGAGTTACTTCTACGTTTGCTTATTATGCCATGCTATGCTAGTAGACGTGGATTGGGTGAGTGAAATCCATGACAGATGTGAGATTTTTAATTAATGGTTTATCTAAGGAGGCAACTTAAACACACATCTGGGTGGATTGAGGCACCTGGGTATTCCAGGACTTGCCTGTTTTCTTTTGGACCACCACCCAGGCTCAAAGGGATCATGAGACTATTCATACTAGAAACTTTCGTGTGCAGACAAGCTATTATGGGCTCTAGCATAGTTGACTAAGTCGTGCGAACTCTTACAGTGGTAGACTAGCAGATGTAGGGGATGTAGGTGGTACGGTCTACCCATCGTAAGGTGCTAGCGCTTCTGGAAGACTATGTCTCGGTCATCCGTCTTCTCAAACACCATGTAGTGCGAGAAACCAAGCGGAGGCGATCGAGTCTTGTGGGGAAAAGTGTGCAAACCTCTGCAGAGTGTAATAAACTAATCATGGTTAGCCTTGTCCCCGGTTATGGACATCTTGAGTATCTAGTACTTGGATTATCATGTGAATCTCAACATGTTACTCTAAATTAATTTTGTTGGGTTATGTTTAATGATGATGCTTAATTGGGATTGAGAATGCTGTCAACCATTCTCAATGTTTAACAACCACCATGATAGTAATTAAATTTTATTTCTTTGAAGTAGGGAAAAATTGGCTTTACGCAAAACTGTAACCATAGAGCTTTCCACCAGCCAAATATGCATATAATATAGCTGTTTCATTCCATTACTCTCTATGTGTTACCTTGCCAGCATATTCCATGTGCTGACCCGTTTCGGGCTGCAATGTTAATGTTGCAGACTTTTCAGACGACGATTAAGGAGTTTTTAGGTCGTGGTTCTATACTCAGTGATGCCGTTGGAGTTGATGGACTCGCTTATCTTCCAAGCCTTCCGCTGTTATCGTTATTAGATGGCCTTAAGCCATACTTATTGTAATAAGTTCTCTTTTGAGACACTCGATGTAATAAGTGTGTGATTGCTACTCTGTTATAAATCCTCCGAGTACTGTGTGGTGTCGGCATTACTGATACAGGGATGACACCGGAGCACAGAGATCAGACTATTAGAGGTCTGGTCGCTACAGAGATGGTATTAGAGCACACGCTGACTGTAGGACACGACCACTAAGCTACAGACCTAGATCACTCTCTTCTCTTCTGACCTCTCATCTTTTCTACTCTTTAGGATGGCGGATGCAAGGAACAAGTTTACACAACCGGGAGAAGATACACCCTTTGGACGACACTTGAAGGAAGTCACTAGATACCTGAACATAGGAGTACCAAGTTTCACAGGAACCTACAACGCCACTTTACCTGAAGAAGAGCGCTGGATGATTCAAGTTCAAGTTCCAGGAAGGACGTTCATGCCAGTCACTGAGCCCATAGAGTTTTCTTTTGATGCACCAACTTGGAGTCTAGGAAAGAGCATGGCAGCTCACATCGCCATGGGACGTATTGGAGAAGTCTACCGCAATGATCTCAAGGATACTATCTACCAGATTTGTGGGTGCCGAGATGAACATTGGGAGATGATCAGCACCAGGAAGGATAGATCAATCGCAGCTTTTATCCAGGAGCTAAACTAGCACATTCGACGATAGGAGAACCAGATGTGCACCGACTTGATAGATCTGAAGAAGGCAAAGACTAGAATCAAGGAACTGGAGGAAGAACTCAAGGCTACACGTGAAGATTATGAAGAGGAAATTGAAGTATTGGTGGATAAGAATGCCGACCTAACAAAGAAGATTGGAATATTTATGGGAGGCCCTACGCCAGTAGATGAATACGAAGAACCCACGGAGATTAGCCCGGAAGACTACATCATCATCGACGGCACCGACTCGGAACCAGATAGTAGCGATGATGACTATGTTGATGAAGCTGGAGCAGATATCATGGAGTCTGCAACCGAAGAATATTTCTAGTAGACCACCTTATTAGTAGTAGTAGTCCACCATGTAAATATAGTAGTCCGAGCACTTTTGCGATAGATAGATCGATTGTATGCCCTTGTTTGATTGATTGAAGTGAATTGTTTGTTTTGCCTCATGTGCATATGGGTAGTGTTTTCTCTTTAGACCCCCTCTATTCTTATATATCATCTTTTCTAAACCCTTAGATGCCTCCGAGACGTGACCCCGGATTTACCTTTCCACCGGAGCTCACCCAATTGATCCAGCAGCAGAACACGTTGATGCAGTTGCTAGTCCAGAATCAGAATCAGGGGAACAACAATAACAACCCACCACCACCACCACCACCACCTGTGACCACTTAGCCCGTTTTCTTAGGCTGGATCCGCCGGTGTTTTCCAGTAGCACCGAGCCAATAGTAGCAGATGATTGGCTCCGCAAGACAGCTAGGGAGTTGACCAAAGCAAGATGCACAGATGCAGAGAAAGTGAAGTTTGCCGCACATCAGCTAGAAGGACCCGCGGCATCATGGTGGGAGAATTTCATAGCCACTTTCCCTGTCGACACTGTCACTTGGGACCAGTTTCAGCAGGCTTTTCGTACTGCCCATGTTTCAGCAGGAGCTATGGCCATGAAGAAGCGTGAGTTTCACAACTTGCGCCAAGGAGGACGGACAGTTGGCCAGTATGCGGAGGAATTTAGTAAGTTAGCACGTTATGCCCCAGATGACGTCGCTACGGATGCAGCTAAGCAGGAGAAGTTTCTGGAAGGACTGAACGATGAGTTGAGCATGCAGTTGATGGTAGCAACCTTCAACCACTACCATGAGTTGGTAGATCATGCTCTTATGATTGAAGGGAAGCAGCAGCAAATTGAGAATCGCAAGAGGAAGTATGGACAAGGAAAGTATAATTCAGGAGCTCAGCAGAAGCCACGTTTTACCCCTAGACCGGGAGGACATTTTCAGCATACTCATGGAGGAGGTAGCTCGCACAATCACAATGGCACCAAGAATGGTAATGGCAACAGAGGAAGCAACGGCCAGAACCGCACCAACCCCTCAACCCCAGCCAAGAAGGACCTAAGCCAAGTCACTTGCTTTAAGTGTTCAAAGACAGGACATTATGCCAATGAATGTCCTGAATTACAAAATGGAAATAGAAATGGAAGTTCTGGGAAGAAGCCGAACCCTTTCAACAGGGGACAGGTGAACCACGTTAGCGTGGAGGAGGTTGAAGCTCAGCCCGATGCAGTAATAGGTAAGTTTTTGGTTAAGTCATTTACTGCACTCGTTCTTTTTGATACTGGCGCATCACATTCATACATCTCAAGGGGATTTGTGGATAAGTATAACCTACCAACCCAAGCCCTTAGGTCACCCATGTTAGTAACCTCGCCCGGAGCAGAGTATGTGGCTAGTCTATGGTGTGATCGGTTACCATTAAGGATTGGTAACTATGTTTTTCCCTCAGACCTAATAGTATTGGAATCTCAAGGATTGGATGTGATATTAGGCATGGATTGGTTATCAAAGTATGAAGGGAATATTGAATGTGCTAGCAAGTCAATTTTGCTTACCACACCAGAAGGGAGAAGGATCAAGTATGTATCCCGACATGTGCCAAAGAGGACTCAAGTAAATTGCCTAACAGGAGTTGTGTAGGAGGAAGTACCAGTGGTAAGGGATTTTCCTGATGTATTTCCAGAGGAGTTGCCAGGCATGCCACCGGATAGAGATATTGAGTTTTTGATTGAGCTACTACCAGGCACAGGGCCAATATCAAAGAGACCATATAGGATGCCAGCAAAGGATTTGGTGGAAATTAAGAAGCAGATTAAGGAGTTACTGGATAAAGGATATATTCGCCCAAGTTCTTCACCTTGGGGATCGCCAGTACTTCTAGTGGAGAAGAAGGATGGATCGTTAAGGATGGTTGTTGATTATCGAGGATTGAATGAAGTAACGATCAAGAACAAGTACCCACTACCAATGATCAATAATCTGTTTGATCGATTGCAAGGAGCTAAGGTATTTTCCAAGATCGATCTACGATCAGGATACCACCAGTTGAAGATTAGAGAACAGGATATTCCAAAGACAGCTTTTACCACCAGGTATGGGCTGTACGAGTATACCGTTATGTCATTTGGTCTGACTAACGCACCTGCCTATTTTATGAACATGATGAACAAATTGTTTATGGAGTTTTTGGATAAGTTCATTGTAGTGTTCATTGATGATATCCTGGTTTATTCGAAGAATGAAGAGGAGCATAAGGAGCATTTGCGTTTGGTACTTGGAAAGCTCACAGAACATCAATTATATGCCAAGTTCAGCAAATGTGAGTTTTGGTTGAAGGAAGTAGGATTCCTCGGACACGTTATATCTGGAGAAGGTATAGCAGTTGATCCCACCAAAGTTGAAACCGTGACCGAGTGGGAAGCCCCAACAACAGTTGGAGAGATCCGGAGTTTTCTTGGACTCGCGGGATACTACCGGAGATTTATTGAGAATTTCTCAAAGATTGCGAAGCCTATGACTGAGTTGTTAAAGAAGGATACCAAGTTCATATGGACGGAGGAATGTGAGGCTAGTTTCCAGGAGTTGAAGAAACGCTTGGTTACCTCACCAGTGTTGATTTTGCCAGACCAGACCAAGGATTATGAGGTGTATTGCGACGCTTCACGTCGAGGACTTGGAGCAATGCTTATGCAGGAAGGGAGAGTTGTTTCATATGCCTCAAGACAACTGAAGCCTCATGAGTTGAATTATGCTACGCATGATTTGGAGTTAGCAGCCGTAGTGCATGCTTTGAAAACATGGAGACATTTCCTCATTGGAAATCATTGTGAGGTGTACACGGATCATAAGAGTTTGAAGTACATTTTCACACAGAAGGAGTTGAATATCAGACAAAGGAGATGGTTGGAGCTTATCAAGGATTATGATATGAAATTGCCTTATCACCTCGGAAAGGCTAATGTAGTAGCTGACGCTTTAAGCCATAAGAGCCATGTCAATACATTAATGACGGGAGAAATACCCAAGGAGTTAGCAGAAAATCTTCATGAACTATGTTTGGAAATAGTTCCGAGAGGCTATGTGGCAGCAATGGAGATTTAGTCAACTTTGATGGATAGAATCAGAGAAGCTCAGAAAGCTGACAAAGAGATTGCCGCTATAAAGGAGAAACTGAGTAAAGGAAAAGCTAAAGGATTTCATGAGGATGAACACGACACCCTATGGTTTGAAGACCGTGTTTACGTGCCCAATGACCTGGAGATCAGGAAGTTGATACTGCAAGAGGCACACGATTCACCATATTCGATTCATCCAGGAAATACCAAGATGTATCTAGATTTGAAGGATATTTTCTGGTGGACCAGAATGAAGAAGGATATAGCGGAGTATGTAGCAGTTTGTGATGTATGTCAGAGAGTAAAGGCGGAGTGTCAGAAGCCAGCAGGATTGTTACAACCATTGCCGATACCCGAATGGAAGTGGGATAAGCTAGGCATGGATCTTATCACGGGATTGCCCAGGACTCGTTCAGGCTATGACTCGATTTGGGTTGTAGTTGATCGATTGACAAAAGTAGCTCATTTCATCCCATTAAAGACCACTTACACCAGTGCTAAGTTGGCAAAGATATACATGACTAGGATCGTATGTCTGCATGGAGTTTCGAGGAGTATCGTATCGGATAGAGGAACCCAGTTTACCACAAAGTTCTGGAAGCAGTTGCACGAAACTTTGGGAACCAGGCTAGAATTCAGTACAGCTTTTCATCCACAGACAGATGGACAGACCGAGAGAGTCAATCAGATTTTGGAGGATATGCTGAGAGCCTGTGTGCTAGATTATGGATCTAGTTGGGACGATAATTTGCCATATGCAGAGTTCTCTTACAACAACAGTTACCAAACCAGTTTAAAGATGGCCCCTTTCGAAGCCTTGTACGGAAGGAGGTGCAGGACACCGTTGTCATGGGACGAAGTTGGAGACCGCCAATTGTTTGGACCCGACCTGATTAAAGAGTCTGAACAGAAGGTGAAGTTGATTCGTGATAGGCTCAAGATAGCCCAGTCCAGACAGAAAAGTTATGCAGATTCTAAACGCAAGGAGACAGTTTACGAAGTCGGAGATAGAGCTTATCTTCGAGTATCTCCACTTCGAGGAACAAAGTGTTTTGGAGTTAAAGGGAAGTTAGCGCCACGATTTGTAGGACCATATCGAGTTCTGGAGCGTATGGGAGAAGTGGCCTACAAGTTGGAATTGCCCGAAGGATTGTCAGGAGTTCATGATGTGTTCCATGTTTCTCAGTTAAAGAAATGTCACGCGGAGATGGCTGACATACCGTTGCGAGACACAGTGCCTTTGGAAACTATTCAGTTGGATAACGATTTAACCTACGAGGAGAAACCAATTAAGATCCTCGAGTTTGCCAGCCGAGTTACCCGCAGCAAGGTTATCAAGTTTTGCAAAGTTTAGTGGAGCCACCACACGGAGGATGAAGCCACCTGGGAGCGAGAGGAAGATTTGCTCAAGGACCACCCTCACCTATTTTCTAGGGCTAGATTCATCTTAAGGGGGTAGGTTTGTAACATCCCAAATTTTCAATTTGGAATGTTATACATTAGATCATCATGCATATCATATTTTATCGTGCATTTTGGTTGATCCTAGAAAATTCTACGCAACTCAAGGACCCACGGAGAGAGTTGGGGATTTCGTTATTTTCATATTTGAGTTTTCTCAAATTTTGAGAATAGGATCATTTGGTTTTATTTATTTTATCATCAATTATTTCTATTACAAAAATATGAGAGAGGGAATACAATGACTTTCCCAAAATAAAGAAATATTGAGGATTTAATAATAAAATCAAATAAGATTTTATTTCGGAGTTTTTCGGTGTTTTATTTGAATTTAGGAAAAAAAAAGTGCGTTTTTCAAAATTGCATTTAGGGCCCAAATAAATGTTCACCTTGTGCGGCTTGATTTTAGAAGCCCGTGAAAATTTATTTCGTAATTTTTGGAGTCCGTTTAGTATTTCTTTTTATATTTCTTCCGAACGGAAGAATTAAAAAAACGAACCAACTTCGGGCCGTACCCGAGCGGGACACCGCCCGGGGGCAGCCTTTAAATAGCGCCGCCCAGAGCCGCCCCAGCCCATCAGCCCCACCTCGATCCGCGCGCGCCGCCGGGGCCGCCGCCGCCGACGACGACGATCCCGCCGCCCGAGGTTCGTCGCGCCTCATTTCCCGTGCCGAAAAAAAGAGAAAAAAAATAAAAAACATATCGGCGTTCGTCGTTTTTCTTTTTCTCGGATTAAATCCGTGATTTTTCTGATCACGATTCCTGATCCGATTTTCGTTTTAGTTTAACTTTTCGCTCGTTTATCGGAATCAGGCGATTCAAGCGCCTAGGGATTCATCTCGAAACCCTCTATTCGTTTAACCAACTTAAACAAGTTTTTGTTACTGTAAAATTTGCCCTAGATCCAGATTAGTAGAACGAAGTTGTTTTCTTTCGCCGTTTGTCTTTCGTTGCTTCGTTTGATTTGATTCTTTTTGCCAACTGGAGTTCTTAAGTTGAACCTTCTGGTTAGATCTCTTATTTGAGTTTTACCTGTGCATTAGATGAGTACTTATTGTATGCTTGTTTGTTTGTCTGTGATAGAATACCCGGAGTGCGCCGCCTGTTACTTCGAATCGTTAGGTTTCGCGGATCATGAGCAAGGCAAGTAACACTTTGATCATACCTTTTCTACTACCCAGTTTTATTGCATTAGATCAATCCTCACACATTGCATGATTAGGATCTAATTAAATTGTGGGATGGGAAGTAGATGAGGTAGTACCTATTACCTGTTTATTATCAAACCTTTGGGAGTTACTTCTACGTTTGCTTACTATGCCATGCTATGCTAGTAGACGTGGATTGGGTGAGTGAAATCCATGACAGATGTGAGATTGTTAATTAATGGTTTATCTAAGGTGGCAACTTAAACACACATCTGGGTGGATTGAGGCACCCGGGTATTCCAGGACTTGCCTGTTTTCTTTTGGACCGCCACCCAGGCTCAAAGGGATCATGAGACTATTCATACTAGAAACTTCCGTGTGTAGCCACAAGCTATTATGGGCTCTAGCATAGTTGACTAAGTCGTGCGAACTCTTACAGTGGTAGACTAGCAGATGTAGGGGATGTAGGTGCTATGGTCTACCCATCGTAAGGTGCTAGCGCTTCTGAAAGATTATGTCTCGGTCATCCGTCTTCTCAAACACCATGTAGTGCGAGAAACCAAACGGAGACGATCGAGTCTTGTGGGGAAAAGTGCGCAAACCTATGCAGAGTGTAATAAACTAATCATGGTTAGCCGTGTCCCCGGTTATGGACATCTTGAGTATCTAGTACTTGGATTATCATGTGAATCTCAACATGTTACTCTAAATTAATTTTGTTGGGTTATGTTTAATGATGATGCTTAATTGGGATTGAGAATGCTATCAACCATTCTCAATGTTTAACAACCACCATGATAGTAATTAAATTTTATTTCTTTGAAGTAGGGAAAAATTGGCTTTACGCAAAACTGTAACCATAGAGCTTTCCACCAGCCAAATATGCATATAGTATAGCTGTTTCATTCCATTACTCTCTATGTGTTACCTTGCCAGCATATTCCATGTGCTGACCCGTTTCGGGCTGCAACGTTAATGTTGCAGACTTTTCAGACGACGATTAAGGAGTTTTTAGGTCGTGGTTCTATACTCAGTGATGCCCTTGGAGTTGATGGACTCGCTTATCTTCCAAGCCTTCCGTTGTTATCGTTATTAGATGGCCTTAAGCCATACTTATTGTAATAAGTTCTCTTTTGAGACACTCGATGTAATAAGTGTGTGATTGCTACTCTGTTATAAATCCTCCGAGTACTGTGTGGTGTCGGCATTACTGATCCAGGGATGACACCGGAGCACAAAGATCAGACTATTGGAGGTCTGGTCGCTACACATTAATATCCCTTAGTTTCCAATAGGATCCCGCTGCCACGGGAGGGTAGGACAAAAGATGTCATGCAAGTTCTTTTCCATAAGCACGTATGACTATATTCAGAATACATGCCTACATTACATTGATGAACTGGAGCTAGTTCTGTGTCACCCTAGGTTATGACTGTTATATGATGAACCGCATCCGGCATAATTCTCTATCACTGATCCATTGCATACGAGCTTTCCATATATTGTTCTTCGCTTATTTACTTTTCCGTTGCTATTGTTATCATCACTATAATACACCAAAAATATTACTTTTGCTACCGTTACCTTTTACTACCGTTACCACTACTATCATATTACTTTGCTACTAAATACCTTGCTGCAAATATTAAGTTTCCATGTGTGGTTGAATTGACAACTCAGCTGCTAATACATGAGAATATTCTTTGGCTCCTGTTGTGTCGAATCAATAAATTTGGGTTGAATACTCTACCCTCAAAAACTATTGTGATCCCCTATACTTGTGGGTTATCAAGACTATTTTCTGGCGTCGTTGCCAGGGAGCATAGCTCTATTCTTTGAGTCACTTGGGATTTATATCTGCTTATCATTATGAAGAACTTGAAAATCCAAGAACCAAGATTTATCCCTCAACTACGAGGGGAGGTAAGGAACTGCCATCTAGCTCTGCACTTGATTCACCTTCTGTTTTGAGTAAGCTGGCGACACCTAAACCCGCTTCTTCTTTTAATTCTGATATGTCGCATGTTATTGATGATGCCACTTCTGCTATGCATGATACTTATGATGAAACTACTTCTATGCTTCTGTGCCACTTTGTGAATTTCTTGATGAACAACTTGCTAGGGCTATAGAGAATGAAATTATTGAAACTGATAATATTGATGAAAGTGATGATGAAGATTCTCCCCCTATATATGAATTGCCTGTTGTGCCTGAGGGCTATGTTATGGATGAAGAAACTGCTAGAGATTTTCTTGCTTGCAATGATAGGAGTGATCTTAAGAAATTATTAGCTAAGCTGAAACAAAAAACTCTGAATGCTAGAATGAAATATGATCCTGCTTATGCTACTTCACCTATCTTTGTTATTGATAAGGATTATGATTTTTTTGTTGATCCTGAGATAATTACTTTAGTTGAATATGATCCTTTCTATGGCTATGAATCTGAAACTGTTGTGGCAAATCTTACTAAATTAAATGATATAGCCACCCTGTTCACTAATGATGAGAAAACTCGCTATTATTATATCCTTAAATTATTTCCGTTCTCATTAAAGGGTGATGCTAAGATATGGTTTAATTCTCTTGATCCTGGTTGTGTGCGTAGTCCCCAGGATATGATTTATTACTTCTCTGCTAAATATTTCCCCGCTCATAAGAAACAAGCTGCTTTAAGGGAAATATATAATTTTGTGCAAATTTAAGAAGAGAGTCTCCCACAAGCTTGGGGGAGGCATCTCAAATTACTTAATGCTTTGCCTGATCATCCTCTTAAGAAAAATGAAATACTTGATATCTTTCATAATGGACTAACCGATGCTTCCAGAGACCACCTGGATAGTTGTGCTGGTTGTGTTTTGAGGGAAAGAAAACCAGATGAAGCTAAAATTCTATTGAATAATATGTTGACTAATGAAAATAATTGGACACTTCCTGATCCAATCCCTGGTCCAATTCCTGAACGAACTCCTAAGCCAACTCCGAAGAAAAGGGGTATTCTATTTCTCAGTCCTGAAGATATGCAAGAGGCAAAGAAATCTATGAAAGAAAAAGGTATTAAAGCTGAAGATGTTAAGAATTTACCTCCTATTGAAGAAATACATGGTCTTAATTTACTGCCTGTTGAAGAAATACATGGTCTTCATAATCCGACACAGGTAGTAAAGGTAAATTCTCTCTATAAATATGATAAAGCTGAAATCCCTGCTACTAAGTTTGCTAACCAAAGCTTAGATGAGTTTGATAACTTGATGGTTAAGCAAGAAGATTTTAATGCTTATGTTGGTAGACAATTGAAACATAATTCTTATATGATTGAACACTTGAGTGATTATATGGCTAATGTTAAAGGTGAACTAAAACTTATTAGTAAACATGCTTCTATGGTTACCACTCAAGTAGAACAAGTACTTAAAGCTCAGAATGATTTGCTCAATGAATTAAATAGTAAGAAAAATGATAATGTTGTTAGAGTTATGACTAGAGGTGGTAAAATGACTCAGGAACCTTTGTATCCTGAGGGCCATCCTAAGAGAATTGAGAAAGATTCTCAGAGAAATAATATTGATGCACCTAGTCCTTCTAAGAGGAAGAAAAAGAAAAATGTAGGACTTTGCATGCTTCTAGTGAACCTGTTGATGACACACCTGAGAATCCCAATGATATTTCTATTTCTGATGCTGAAACACAATCTAGTAATGAGCATGAACCTAGTAATAATGTTAATGATGATGTTCATGTTGATGCTCAACCTAGCAATAATAATGATGTAGAGATTAAACCTGCTGTTGATCTTGATAACCCACAATCAAAGAATCAAGGTTATGATAAGAGAGACTTTGTTGCTAGGAATCACGATAAAGAAAGAGAACCATGGGTTCAGAAACCCATGCATTTTCCTCCTAAACCATCCAAGAAAAAGGATGATGAGGATTTTGAGCGCTTTGCTGAAATGATTAGACCTATCTTCTTGCGTATGCGTTTGACTGACATGCTCAAAATGAATCCTTATGCTAAGTACATGAAGGATATTGTTACTAATAAGAGAAAGATACCGAAAGCTGAAATTTCCACCATGCTTGCTAATTATACTTTTAAGGGTGGAATTCCAAGGGAACTTGGAGATCCAGGAGTACCAACTATACCATGCTCCATTAAAAGAAACTATGTTAAAACTGCTTTATGTGATCTTGGAGCCGGTGTTAGTGTTATGCCTCTCTCTTTATATCGTAGACTTGATTTGCATAAGTTGACACCTACTGAAATATCTTTGCAAATGGCTGATAAATCAACTGCTATACCTGTCACTATTTGTGAGGATGTGCCTGTTATGGTTGCAAATGTTACTATTTTAACGGACTTTTTTATCCTTGATATTCCCGAGGACGATAGTATGTCTATTATTCTTGGAAGACCCTTTTTGAATACTGTAGGGGCTGTTATTAATTGCACCAAAGGCAATGTCACTTTTCATGTTAATGGTAATGAGCATACGGTACACTTTCTGAGGAAACAACCTCAAGTCCACAGTATCAATTCTATTGGAAAAATTCCAACTATTACTATTGGAGGTTTTTAATTTCCTCTTCCTATTGTCAAGAAGAAATATGATATACTTATTGTTGGGGACATGCATATTCCTGTTGTGGTAACCTAGTGTTATTCGAAAATTCTCCGGTTCCATGTTATTTGGAATGAGTTTGTTAACAAGACCTGATCAACCTTGTTAGTGGATTCCTTTTGATGAGCATGAGATGGATGAATTTAGAAAACACAACTCTCTGTATCCTCTTTTTACTTTATGTTATTTATATTAAATAGCAAAAATAGTATTTTTTTTGTCTGTTTTTTGAATTATCAATGCAATAAAAAATACCCCAAAAATAAAAGTTCTCCAAATGCCCTGAAATTTAAATATGATTTTTTCTGAAATATTTGAGAATATCTGGCACTAAGAACACAGCAGGGGGAGCAAGCACCTGGCCACAAGGGTGGAGGGCGCGCCCTACCCCCCTGGGCGCGCCCCCTGCCTCATGGGCCCACGGCGGCTCCCCTCCACTTATTCCAGCTACCACACACTCCTTCTTCCTCCCACAAACATCACTAACCAGCTCAAACCTGAGTCCAAGCTCATTTTGCTGCCATTTTCGATCTCCTTGCTCAAAGCTCCATTCAAAAAACTTCTTTGGGGTATTGTTCCTTGGTATGTGACTCCTCCAATGGTCCAATTAGTTTTTGTTCTAGTGCTTTATTCATTGCATATTTTTTCTGCTTAGGTGACCCTATTCTTGAGCTTGCATGTCAAATTTATATGGTAAAAAGTAGTTTTAATGCATGATATATCCTCTAGGCACTTGTAGGAGTAGTTGCTATCAATTTTGTTGAGTTTGGTTCACTTTTATTTTGAAGTTACTAAAATTTCAGAAATTTTTCAGAGGAAGAAATATGTTTAGGAAAATATACCAAGGTGGTCCTTCAAGGAAGCAAGGACCCAGGCTCGCAATTCGCGATGCCGACGATGAACCACCGAGGGAAGCTCAAGTGCGGACTTGTGAATGGCATTTAGAGGACTTTATGGATCGAGCAGGAATCAAGGAAGAATTTAACGCGTATGTGCGTAATGCCGATCTTGAGAGCTTAGAGGCAGATAAGTGCCGCCAATACCACTATCTCACCGATTCCTTTGAGAGGAGGTTTGAATTTTCATCATCATGCAATTCTCAAACTGTCCTATTTGATCTTTGTGAAAATTCTTATACTATGGACTTAGAGGATTTTAATACTGCTTGCAAACTTCCACAATGGGGCAACACTAGTGAGCCTCGCAAATCTGAGTTTAGAGATTTTCTTGCTAGTATAACTGTGGGGGAATCTAGAGATATAACATAAGCTACCATAGGGAGCATTCATTTTCCTGCTATAGATTATTTTGCTCTCTTCATAGGTAGATGCATTAATGGTAAAGATGAAGCATGTCACATGTGTGTGCCTGATCTTAGTGTTCTCAGAAGCGTTGTTTTAGGAGATAAACAATACAACTTGGGGGCTATCGTTGCACGTAGGTTGCATAATAATCATATTCATGGAGATTTCTTTGGTGGAATTTATGCAACCCGTCTAGCTAATTTTCTTGATATACCCATACGTGGGTATGATATTGAGTTGCCTCCTGTTTATTTAGATTATGAGGCCATGGTTTGTCATCAGTTTGTTGAGAGGAACGATCAGTTCCTCCAGTACCGACTAATCTTTGACAGTAGATGCACCTATCATGTCGCTCTCCCTGCTCCTGCTTTCTTTGACTCTCAGGCAAAAGGGAGATATATTATAACCAGGGAGGAGGCGGACGAGTATAAGAGGAGGACGGAGACGACCCGTCTCCAAGAGGCATCTCATGAGGCAATAGCTGTTGCATCTCAGTACGACCCCAACTACAACTTTGGATATCCGCCAGGCCAGCCGTGGCCATAGACCAACTTAGGCCAAAAGCCTAAGCTTGGGGGAGTATGTATTTTTTTCATGTTCACACACTCATGCTAGTTGTCGGTGCTCATACTTTTTCATTGTATCATCCATGCTAGTTTATTTTCCTTTTTATGTTTTCTTCTTGTGTGTTTCATAAACCTTAAGAAAAACAAAAAAATTGGTTGTAGCTTTTAATTAGTTCAATTTCCATGCTTTTAGTAGTAATTAAAAAGAAAACCCCAAAATATTTCTCGTTCTTCTTTTGCTTGTTGGGAGCTTTCTCGTGTAAATAGTTCTATTTCTTTTCTTGTTCTTTGGGGGTCGAGAGGAGAAGACCATAATGAAAATGTTAAAGTGGCTCTCATATGCATTATTGTTGATCTAACAAAGAGCCCATATTACCTTGTCTTCTCTCTTGAATTGAATGCTTGCAGATTCCAGCTTAGTCCAATGCATGTGCACTATTATTATTATCCACACTATTCGGTCGTGCAAGTGGAAGGCAATAATGATGATTATATGATGAAATTATTGAGATGAGAAAAGCGGGTATGAACTCGACCTCTCTTGTTTTTGTAAATATGATTAGTTCATCGTTCCTGATTCAGCCTATTATGAATAAACATGTTTGCAATGACAATTAGAGATTATAGTTGCTTATGCCATGCTTAATTAGCTAGGAGCTTATAATGGTTTACCTTGCGTGCCAACATGCTATTAAAATGGTTGTGATGTGGTATGATAGGGTGGTATCCTCTTTTGAACGATTCGAGTGGCTTGACTTGGCACATGTTCACGCATGTAGTTGAAACAAAATCAACATAGCCTCTACGATATTTATGTTCATGGTGCATTATATCCTACTCATGCTTGCATTCGGTGTTGATTAATTTTAATGCATGTTCATGACTGTTGTCGCTCTCTAGCTGGTCACCTCCTAGTCTTTTGCTAGCCTTCACCTGTACTAAGCGGGAATACTGCTTGTGCATCCAATTCCATAAACCCCAAGGTTGTTCCATATGAGTCCACCATACCTACCTATATACGGTATCTACCTGCCCTTCCAAGTAAATTTGTATGTGCCAAACTCTAAACCTTCAAATAATCATTCTGTTTTGTATGCTCGAATAGCTCATGTATCAACTAGGGTTGTCCGTATCTTCCATGTTAGGCGGGTTATTCTCAAGAGGAATGGACTCCGCTCCTCACTCACGAGAAAATGGCTGGTCATCGGGATGCCCAGTTCCATGGTTTATGCAAATCAAATCAAAATAATTGCAAACAAAACTCCCCTGGGACTGTTGTTAGTTGGAGGCACTCGCTGTTTCGCGCAAGCCATGGATTGATGCTTGTTGGTGGAGGGGGAGTATAAACTTTATCATTCTGTTTGGGAACCGCCTATAATGTGTGTAACATGGAAGATATCGCCATCTCTCGGTCGTTATGTTGGCAATGAAAGTATACCGCTCAAAATATTATTCACATCTATTTCAAAACCGAGCTCTGGCACCTCTACAAATCCCTGCTTCCCTCTGCGAAGGGCCTATCTATTTACTTTTATGTTGAGTCATCATCCTCTTATTAAAAAGCACCAGTTGGAGAGCACCGCTGTCATTTGCATCCATTACTGTTAGTTTACATTGAGTATGACTTGACTGGATATCTTTTACCATGAATTACAATGTCTAGTCAGTCCTTAATCTTTAAAGGTGCTCTACATTTATGTTTTGCGGTCTCAGAAAGGGCTAGCGAGATACCATCTTGTTATAACATATCATGATTGTTTTGAGAAAGTGTTGCCATCCGAGATTTATTATTATGGCTCGCTAGTTGATTATGTCATTGATATGAGTAAACATGAGACCTAAATGTTATTGTGAATATGGTTAGTTCATAATCTTTGCTGAAAACTTGAATGCTGGCTTTACATATTTACAACAACAAGAGCAAACAGAGTTTGTAAAAGTTTTTCTTTATCACTTTCAGTTTATCAACTGAATTGCTTGAGGGCAAGCAAAGGTTTAAGCTTGGGGGAGTTGATACGTCTCCGTCGTATCTACTTTTCCAAACACTTTTGCCCTTGTTTTGGACTCTAACTTGCATGATTTGAATGGAACTAACCCGGACTGGCGCTGTTTTCAGCAGAATTGCCATGGTGTTATTTTTGTGTAGAAATAAAAGTTCTTGGAATGACCTGAAAATAAACAGAGAATTATTTTGGAATATATAAAAAATACTGGAAGGAAGAACCACATCAGGGGGGCCTCCACTTGTCCACGAGGGTGGGGGCGCGCCCTACCCCCCTGGGCGCGCCCGCTACCTCGTGGGCCCCCTGACGCTCCACCGACCTCAACCCTGACTCCATATATTCACTTTCGGGGAGAAAAAAACTAGGGAGAAGGATTCATCGTGTTTTACGATACGAAGCCGCCGCCAAGCCCTAAACTCTCTCGGGAGGGCTGATATGGAGTCCGTTCGGGGCTCCGGAGAGGGAAAATCGTCGCCATCGTCATCATCAACCATCCTCCATCACCAATTTCATGATGCTCACCGCCGTGCGTGAGTAATTCCATCGTAGGCTTGTTGGACGGTGATGGGTTGGATGAGATTTATCATGTAATCGTGTTAGTTTTGTTAGGGTTTGATCCCTAGTATCCACTATGTTCTGAGATTGATGTTGCTATGACTTTGCTATGCTTAATGCTTGTCACTAGGGCCCGAGTGCCATGATTTCAGATCTGAACCTATTATGTTTTCATCAATATATGAGAGTTCTTGATCCTATCTTGCAAGTCCATAGTCACCTACTATGTGTTATGATCCGGCAACCCCGAAGTGACAATAATCGGGACCACTCCCGGTGATGACCGTAGTTTGAGGAGTTCATTTATTCAGTATGTGTTAATGCTTTGGTCCGGTACTCTATTCAAAGGAGGCCTTAATATCCCTTAGTTTCCTATAGGACCCCGCTGCCGTGGGAGGGTAGGACAAAAGATGTCATGCAAGTTCTTTTCCATAAGCACATATGACTATATTCGGAATACATGCCTACATTACATTGATGAACTAGAGCTAGTTCTGTGTCACCCTAGGTTATGACTGTTACATGATGAACCGCATCCGGCATAATTCTCTATCACCGATCCATTGCCTACGAGCTTTACATATATTGTTCTTCACTTATTTACTTTTCCGTTGCTATTGTTATCATCACTATAAAACACCAAAAATATTACTTTTGCTACCGTTACCTTTTACTACCATTACCATTACTATCATATTACTTTGCTACTAAATACCTTGCTGCAGATATTAAGTTTCCAGGTGTGGTTGAATTGACAACTTAGCTGCTTATACTTGAGAATATTCTTTGGCTCCCCTTGTGTCAAATCAATAAATTTGGATTGAATACTCTACCCTCGAAAACCGTTGCGATCCCCTATACTCTTGTGGGTTATCATCGGTCCTCCGCCTCGACAGCGGCCTACTCTAGGAGGGGCCATTCAACCTCGACCCCGGTGTCCTCCTCGCGCCTCAGTGCTCGGATTCAGGTGGCCAGGCCGGTGGGTAGTCCGGTCCTTCCTATCTCCGAGCAGGCCGCTCTCCGGGCTGCTGCCCGAAACCTCGAGTTAGGTACCACGATCATCCCGGCCACCTCTGCTACATGCTCCTTTTCTGTGTTGGAGTCGGCTCCGCTTGGCCACCTTGCCAAGGTGGCAGCGAACTCAGCCATAGTGTTCAGGGGGGAGGTTGCTCCCCCGCTAGTCCAGATCGAAGCCATCCGTGCACGGGAGATCCTCGATGGTCGTCTCACCAAGGCCCGTGCACGCCCCCTCCCACCGCAGGACCACTGCTCGGGGCCACCCAAGCGCCCCTCCTCACGCGGCGGCCGCTCCGGCTGAGATCCGGGGCCGCACTCGGTCCCGTACCGCAGCCCTCCGCGCCCAGAGCGCCTCACGTGTCTTGGGGTCAAGTAGCCCCCCGATGGATGCGTGATGTTGATACGTCTCCAACGTATCTATAATTTTTGATTGCTCCATGCTATATTATCTATTGTTTTGGACATTATTGGGCTTTATTTTCCACTTTTATATTATTTTTGGGACTAACCTATTAACCGGAGGCCCATCCCAGAATTGCTGTTTTTGCCTGTTTTAGGGTTTCGAAGAAAAGGAATATCAAACGGAGTCCAAACGGAATGAAACCTTTGGGAACGTGATTTTCTCAATGAACGAGACCCAGGAGACTTGGACCCTACGTCAAAACACAAAAGAGGAGGCCACGAGGTAGGGGCGCGCCTACCCCCCTAGGCGCGCCCTCCACCCTCGTGGGCCCCCTGTTGCTCCACTGACGTACTCCTTCCTCCTATATATACCTACGTACCCCAAAACGATCAGATACGGAGCCAAAAACCTAATTCCACCGTCGCAACTTTCTGTATCCATGAGATCCCATCTTGGGGCCTGTTCCGGAGCTCCGCCGGAGGGGGCATCGATCACGGAGGGCTTCTACATCAACACCATAGCCCCTCCGATGAAGTGTGAGTAGTTTACCTCAGACCTACGGGTCCATAGTTATTAGCTAGATGGCTTCTTCTCTCTTTTTGGATCTCAATACAATGTTCTCCCCCTCACTTGTGGAGAACTATTCGATGTAATCTTCTTTTTGCGGTGTGTTTGTTGAGACCGATGAATTGTGGGTTTATGATCAAGTCTATCTATGCACAATATTTGAATCTTCTCTGAATTATTTTATGTATGATTGGTTATCTTTGCAAGTCTCTTCGAATTATCAGTTTGGTTTGGCCTACTAGATTGATATTTCTTGCAATGGGAGAAGTGCTTAGCTTTGGGTTCAATCTTGTGGTGTCCTTTCCCAGTGACAGTAGGGGCAGCAAGTCACATATTGTATTGTTGCCATCAAGGATAACAAGATGGGGTTTTCATCATATTGCATGAGTTTATACCTCTACATCATGCCATCTTGCTTAAGGCGTTACTCTGTTTTTAACTTAATACTCTAGATGCATGCTGGATAGTGGTCGATGAGTGGAGTAATATTAGTAGATGTAGGCAGGAGTCGGTCTACTTGTCTCGGACGTGATGCCTATATACATGATCATACCTAGATATTCTCATAACTATGCTCAATTCTGTCAATTGCTCAACAGTAATTTGTTCACCCACCGTAGAATACTTATGCTCTCAAGAGAAGCCACTAGTGAAACCTATGGCCCCCGGGTCTATCTTTATCATATTAATCTCCTACTACTTTGTTATTTCCTTTGCTCTTTACTTTGCCTTTATTTTACTTTGCATCTTTATCACAAAAATACCAAAAATATTATCTTATCATATCTATCAGATCTCACTCTCGTAAGTGGCCGTGTAGGGATTGAGAACCCCTATTCGCGTTGGTTGTGACGATTTATTTGTTTTGTGCAGGTACGAGGGACTCGCGCGTAGCCTCCTATTGGATTGATACCTTGGTTCTCAAAAACTAAGGGAAATACTTACGCTACTTTGCTGCATCATCCCTTCCTCTTTGGGGGAAACCAACGCAGTGCTCAAGATGTAGCAAGAAGGATTTCTGGCGCCGTTGCCGGGGAGGTCTATGCAAAAGTCAAACATACCAAGTACCCATCACATACCCTTATCTCCCACATTACATTATTTGCCATTTGCCTCTCGTTTTCCTCTCCCCCACTTCACCCTTGCCGTTTTATTCGCCCTCTCTCTCTCTCTCTATCCTCCATCTCTTTCTCTATGTGCTTTTTGTTTGCTTGTATGTTAGTTTGCTTGCTTGTCAAGATGGCTCAAGATAATACTAAATTATGTGACTTCACCAATACCAACAACAATGATTTTATTAGCACTCCGATTGCTCCTCTTACCGATGCTGAATCTTGTGAAATTAATATTGCTTTGTTGAATCTTGTCATGAAAGATCAGTTTTCCGGCCTTCCTAGTGAAGATGTCGGTACCCATCTAAATAGCTTCGTTGATTTGTGTGATATGCAAAAGAAGAAAGATGTGGATAATGATATTGTTAATTGAAGCTATTTCCTTTTTCACTTAGAGATCGTGCTAAAGCTTGGTTTTCGTCCTCCCCTAAAAATAGTATTGATTCATGGAATAAGTACAAAGATGCCTTTATCTCTAAGTATTTTCCTCCCGCTAAGATCATCTCTCTTAGAAACGATATTATGAATTTTAAGCAACTTGATCATGAACATGTTGCACAAGCTTGGGAGAGAATGAAACTGATGATACGTAATTGCCCTACTCATGGTTTGAATTTGTGGATGATTATACCAAAAATTTATGCCGGATTGAATTTTGCTTCTAGAAATCTTTTAGATTCAGCCGCAGGAGGCACTTTTATGGAAATCACTTTAGGAGAAGCTACTAAACTCCTAGATAATATTATGGTTAATTATTCTCAATGGCATACTAAAAGATCTACTAATAAAAAGGTGCATGCGATAGAATAAATTAATGTTTTGAGTGGAAAGATGGATGAACTTATGAAATTATTTGCTAATAAGAGTTTTTCTTCTGATCCTAATGATATGCCCTTGTCTACTTTGATTGAGAATAATAATGAATCTATGGATGTGAATTTTGTTGGTAGGAACAATTTTGGTAACAACGCGTATAGAGGAAATTTTAATCATAGGCCTTATCCTAGTAATCCCTCTAATAATTATGGTAATTCCTACAACAATTCTTATGGAAATTATAATAAGATGCCCTCTGATTTTGAATCTAATATTAAAGAATTTATTACTTCGCAAAAAAATTTTAATGCTTTGATTGAAGAAAAATTGCTTAAGATTGATGAGTTGGCTAGGAACATTGATAGAATTTCTCTTGATGTTGATTCTTTGAAACTTAGATCTATTGCACCTAAGCATGATATCAATGAGTCTCTCAAAGCCATGAGAATTTCCATTGATGAGTGCAAAGAAAAAACCGCTAGGATGCGTGCTAAGAAAGATGCCTTTATAAGAGCGTGTTCTTCTAGTTCCTATGAAAATAATGATGAAGATCTAAAAGTTATTGATGTGTACCCTATTAAATATTTGTTTTGCAATATGAATCTTGATAATTATGGGACTGAATATGATCCACCTTTACCTAGAAGGTGTTCCAAGAATTCGGAATTTTTTGATCTTGATGCTAAAATTGATAAAAGTGGGATTGAAGAAATTAAAACCCTAGATGTTGCTAAACCCACTATTATGGATTTCAAGGAATTTAACTATGAAAATTGCTCTTTGATTGATTGTATTTCCTTGTTGCAATCCGTGCTAAATTCTCCTCATGCTTATAGTCAAAATAAAGCGTTTACTAAACATATCGTTGATGCCTTGATGCAATCTTATGAAGAAAAACTTGAATTGGAAGTTTCTATCCCTAGAAATCTTTATGATGAGTGGGAACCAACTATTAAAATTAAAATTAAAGATCATGAATGCTATGCTTTATGTGATTTGGGTGCTAGTGTTTCCACGATTCCAAAGACTTTGTGATTTGTTAGGTTTCCGTGATTTTGATGATTGCTCTTTAAACTTGCACCTTGCGGATTCCACTATTAAGAAACATATGGGGAGAATTAATGACGTTCTTATTGTTGCAAATAGGAATTATGTGCCCGTAGATTTTATTGTTCTTGACATAGATTGCAATCCTTCATGTCCTATTATTCTTGGTAGACCTTTCCTTAGAACGATTGGTGCAATTATTGTTATGAAGGAAGGAAATATTAGATTCCAATTTCCATTAAGGAAAGGCATGGAACACTTTCCTAGAAAGAAAATTAAATTACCTTATGAATCTATTATGAGAGCCACTTATGGATTGCCTACCAAAGATGGCAATACCTAGATCTATCATTGCTTGTTATGCCTAGCTAGGGGCGTTAAACGATAGCGCTTGTTGGGAGGCAACCCAATTTTATTTTTATTCCTTTCTTTTTTCTCCTATTTGGTAATAAATAATTTATCTAGACTCTATTTTGATTGTGTTTTTTGTGTTTAATTAGTGTTTGTGCCAAGTAGAACCGTTGGGAAGACTTGGGGAAAGTATTGTTACACTTGCTGTAAAAAAACAGAAACTTTAGCGCTCACGAGAACTACTGCCATTTTTATTTGAAAAGTGCTATTTAGTTAATTCTTTTTGAAGATGATTAATAGATAAATTCCTCACGTCCAGAAATTTATTTTAGAATTTTGAGGTTCCAGATCTTGCGCTAGATACAGATTACTACAGTCTTCTCTGTTTTTGACAGATTCTGTTTTTCGTGTGTTGTTTGCTTATTTTGATGAATCTATGGCTAGTAAAATAGTTTATAAACCATAGAGAAGTTGGAATACAGTAGGTATAACACCAATATAAATAAATAATGAGTTCATTATAGTACCTTGAATTGGTCTATTGTTTTCTTTCGCTAACGGAGCTCACGAGATTTTCTACTTTAAGTTTTGTGTTGTGAAGTTTTCATGTTTTGGGTAAAGATTTGATGGATTATGGAACAAGGAGTGGCAAGAGCCTAAGATTGGGGATGCCCATGGAAAACCCAATATAATCTAAGGACACCTAAAAGCCAAAGCTTGGGGATGCCCCGGAAGGCATCCCCTCTTTCGTCTACTTCTATCGGTAATTTTACTTGGAGCTATATTTTTATTCACCACATGATATGTATTTTGCTTGGAGCGTCTTGTATTATTTGAGTCTTTATTTGTTAGTTTACCACAATCATCCTTGCTGTACACACCTTTTGAGAGATCCATACATGATTTGGAATTTTTTAGAATACTCTATGTGCTTCGCTTATATCTTTTGAGTTATACAGTTTTGCTCTAGTACTTCACTTATATCTTTTAGAGCACGGTGGTGGATTTGTTTTATAGAAACTATTGATCTCTCATGCTTCACTTAGATTATTTTGAGAGTCTTAAATAGCATGGTAATTTGCTTAAAATCCTAATATGCTTGGTATACAAGATTAATAATAAAACTTTCTTATGAGTGTGTTGAATACTATGATAAGTTTGATGCTTGATAATTGTTTTGAGATATGAAGATGGTGATATTAAAGTTGTGCTAGTTGAGTAGTTGTGAATTTGAGAAATACTTGTGTTAAAGTTTGTGATTCTCGTAGCATGCACGTATGGTGAACCGTTATGTGATGAAGTCGGAGCATGATTTATTTTTTGATTGTCTTCCTTATGAGTGGCGGTCGGGGACGAGCGATGGTCTTTTCCTACCAATCTATCCCCCTAGGAGCATGCGCGTAATACTTTGCATTGATAACTTATAGATTTTTGCAATAAGTATATGAGTTCTTTATGACTAATGTTGAGTCCATGGATTATATGCACTCTCACCCTTCCATCATTGCTAGCCTCTCTAATACCGCACACCTTTCGCCGGTATCATACACCCATCATATACCCTCCTCAAAACAGCCACCATACCTACCTATTATGGCATTTCCATAGCCATTCCGAGATATATTGCCATGCAACTTTCCCCCGTTCCGTTTATTATGACACACTCCATTATTGTCATATTGCTTAGCATGATCATGTAGTCGACATCGTATTTGTGGCAAAGCCACCGTTCATAATTCTTTCATACATGTCACTCATGAGTCATTGCATATCCCGGTACACCGCCGGAGGCATTCATATAGAGTCATATTTTGTTCTAAGTATCGAGTTGTAATTGTTGAGTTGTAAGAAAATAAAAGTGTGATGATCATCATTATTAGAGCATTGTCCCAGTAAGGAAAGGATGATGTAGACTAAGATTCCCCCACAAGTCGGGATGAGACTCCAGACGAAAAAAAGGGGGAAGAGGCCAAAAAAAGGAGAAAAGGCCCAAAAAATTGAGAGAAAAAAGAGAGAAGGGGCAATGCTACTATCCTTTTACCACACTTGTGCTTCAAAGTAGCACCATGATATTCATAGTAGAGAGTCTCTCATTTCGTCACTTTCATATACTAGTGGGAAATTTTCATTATAAAACTTGGCTTATATACTCCAATGATGGGCTTCCTCAAAATGCCCTAGGTCTTCATGAGCAAGCAAGTTGGATGCACACCCACTTAGTTTCTTTTTGAGCTTTCATATACTTATAGCTCTAGTGCATCCGTTGCATGGCAATCCCTACTCACTCACATTGATATCTATTGATGGGCATCTCCATAGCCCGTTGATACGCCTAGTTGATGTGAGACTATCATCTCCCTTTTTGTCTTCTCCACAACCACCATTCTATTCCACCTATAGTGCTATATCCATGGCTCACGCTCATGTATTGCATGAAGATTGAAAAAGTTAGAGAACACCAAAAGTATGAAACAATTACTTGGCTTGTCAGGGTTGTGCATGATTTAAATATTTTGTGTGGTGAAGATGGAGCATAGCCAGACTATATGATTTTGTAGGGATAACTTTCTTTGGCCATGCTATTTTGAGAAGACATAATTACTTTGTTAGTATGCTTGAAGTATTATCATTTTTATGTCAATATTAAACTTTTGTCTTGAATCTTTCAGATCTGAATATTCATACCACAATTAAGAAGAATTACATTAAAATTATGCCAAGTAGCACTCCGCATCAAAAATTATGTTTTTATCATTTACCTACTTGAGGACGAGCAGGAATTAAGCTTGGGGATGCTTGATACGTCTCCAACGTATCTATAATTTTTGATTGCTCCATGCTATATTATCTACTATTTTGGACATTATTGGGCTTTATTTTCCACTTTTGTATTATTTTTGGGACTAACCTATTAATCGGAGGCCCGGCCCAGAATTGTTGTGTTTTGCCTGTTTTAGGGTTTCGAAGAAAAGGAATATCAAACGGAGTCCAAACGGAATGAAACCTTCGGGAACGTGATTTTCTCAACGAACGAGACCCAGGAGACTTGGACCCTACGTCAAGACACAAAAGAGGAGGCCACGAGGTAGGGGCGCGCCTACCCCCCCCCCCCCTCCCAGGCACGCCCTCCACCCTCGTGTGCCCCTTGTTGCTCCACCGACGTACTCCTTCCTCCTATATATACCTACGTACCCCCAAACGATCAGATACGGAGCCAAAAACCTAATTCTACTGCCGCAATTTTATGTATCCACGAGATCCCATCTTGGGGCCTGTTCCGGAGCTCCGCCGGAGGGGGCATCGATCACGGAGGGCTTCTACATCAACACCATAACCCCTCCGATGAAGTGTGAGTAGTTTACCTCAGACCTACGGGTCCATAGTTATTAGCTAGATGGCTTCTTCTCTCTTTTTGGATCTCAATACAATGTTCTCCCCCTCTCTTGTGGAGAACTATTCGATGTAATCTTCTTTTTGTGGTGTGTTTGTTGAGACCGATGAATTGTGGGTTTATGATCAAGTCTATCTATGAACAATATTTGAATCTTCTCTGAATTATTTTATGTATGATTGGTTATCTTTGCAAGTCTCTTCGAATTATCAGTCTGGTTTGGCCTACTAGATTGATCTTTCTTGCAATGGGAGAAGTGCTTAGCTTTGGGTTCAATCTTGCGGTGTCGTTTCCCAGTGACAGTAGGGGCAGCAAGGCACGTATTGTATTGTTGCCATCGAGGATAACAAGATGGGGTTTTCATCATATTGCATGAGTTTATCCCTCTACATCATGGCATCTTGCTTAAGGCGTTACTCTGTTTTTAACTTAATACTCTAGATGCATGCTGGATAGCGGTCGATGAGTGGAGTAATAGTAGTAGATGCAGGCAGGAGTCGGTCTACTTGTCTCGGACGTGATGCCTATATACATGATCATACCTAGATATTCTCATAACTATGCTCAATTCTGTCAATTGCTCAATAGTAATTTGTTCACCCACCGTAGAATACGTATGCTCTTGAGAGAAGCCACTAGTGAAACCTATGGCCCCCGGGTCTATCTTTATCATATTAATCTCCTACTACTTTGTTATTTCCTTTGCTCTTTACTTTGCCTTTATTTTACTTTGCATCTTTATCACAAAAACACCAAAAAATATTATCTTATCATATTTATCAGATCTCACTCTCGTAAGTGGCCGTGTAGGGATTGACAACCCCTATTCCCGTTGGTTGCGAGGATTTATTTGTTTTATGCAGGTACGAGGGACTCGCGCGTAGCCTCCTACTGGATTGATACTTTGGTTCTCAAAAACTGAGAGAAATACTTACGCTACTTTGCTGCATCATCCCTTCCTCTTCGGGGAAAACCAGCGTAGTGCTCAAGAGGTAGCAGATGCGAGCCCTATTCTGGAACATCCGCGGTTTCGGCCAAGATGGTCGCCACCGCCAACTCATTGAGTACATGCGAACCGAGCGTATTGACATTGTAGCCATTCAAGAAACGGTGCGTACGGAATTCTACCTGTCGGAACTTGAACATCTGAGCTCCGACCTGTTCGCCTGGCACTGGCTCCCTTCTAGTGGGAGTATGGGCCACTCGGGTGGCATCCTCCTAGGTGTGAAGGATGCCACCCTTGAGGTAGGGGGCATGGACCGGGGCGAGTTCTTTGTCAGCATGGAGGTCTTCGAAAGGGCCTTAAATTTTAAATGGGAGATCATTGCGGTTTATGGTCTGGCCGACCACCGCAGGTCTGAGACCTTCCTTGCTGAGCTCCGAAGGAAGGTTGCGTCGACCCAGTTTTCGGTAGTAGTGGGCAGCGATTTCAACCTCATCCGGACGGTAGAAGACAAGAGCAATAATTTAGTGAACTTTCCTCGGATGCAATTATTCAATGATTGCATCGCTGATATGGGGCTGTGGGAACTCGATCGTGTCGGGGCCAGGTTCACTTGGACTAACCGCCAAGTTGATCCGACTCACTCGGTCCTCGATCGAGTCTTCGCCTCCCCTGAGTGGGACATTCGGTGTCCCCTAGCATCGCTTCGGGCGATTACGCAGATTGGCTCTGACCACGTTCCCCTTCTCCTCTCTTCGGAGAATGAGCGCCCCCCTCTGTCGCCACGCTTCCGCTTCGAGACCTTCTGGATGCGTCAGCCAGGATTTACTGCCGCGGTGGTCGCCAGGTGGCGCGAGGCGAGGGATGCCCCCATAGGGCCCTGTCGGCTGTTGATTCTTGGCACTTCTGCGCCAAGCGGTCGCGGAAATTCATGAAAGGGTGGGGTGCAAACGTGGGTCGGGACATTCATGAGTGGAAGAAGTCCCTCCTTGAGGGTATCCAGGCCCTCGATATGCGGGCCGACGCCGCTGGCCTCTCGGCAGACGAATGTATGCTGAGATACGACTTGGAAGATCAGCTCACGATCATCTACACTGACGAGGAGGCCTACTGGCGCTTGCGGTGTACGCAGAATAGGGTCCTCAAGGGGGACGCTAATACTGCCTACTTCCAGGCTGTTGCTAATGGCCGTAGACGCCGTAACTCCATCCCCCTCCTGTGGGATGGACCGACCCTCCTTCAGCGGCCGGAGGACATCCGGGCACATGTCGATGGCTTCTACAAAGACCTATTCTCTGCCTCCCCTCGGGGAGGTCTTGCACTTGCGCAAGACATTTGGCCTGCCCACTGCTGCGTCTCACCTGTGGATAACGCGACCCTCACGGCCCCGTTCTCGGAGGCTGAAGTTTGGGAGGCTATTAAGGGCATGAACCCCTCCTTGGCTCCCGGCCCGGATGGCCTCCCAGTGAAGTTCTTCCAGACCTTCTGGGAGGTGATCAAACCGGAGGTGATGGCCCTATTTGATGAGTTCATGGCTGGGACCATTGACCTCTCCCGACTGAACTATGGTGTAATCACTCTCATCCCTAAGGTGATGAGAGCCTCGAACATCTGGCAATTTTGACCGATTACAGTGATTAATGTCATCTTCCGCATCCTCGTGAAGGGGTACGCCATTAGGGTGGCCCCTATAGCTGACCGGAGCACCCACCCTGATCAGTCGGCCTTCATCCAGGGCCGCTATATCCTTGATGGAGTCTTGGTGTTCCACGAAGCTCTCCATGAGGTGCACGCCAAACACCTTAAGGCAGTCTTCCTGAAACTGGACTTCCACAAGGCATATGACACGGTCAGCTGGACCTTCCTTCGGGAATGTCTGCTTCAGAAGGGCTTTGATGATAGGTGGGTGACCAGAGTGATGCAGATGGTCTCATCAGGCCGCACCGCGGTGAACATTAATGGGGAGATCAGCCCATTCTTCCCCACATTTTGTGGGGTGCGCCAGGGCGACCCCTTCTCCCTGTTCCTGTTCAACATGGTTGTAGATGCGCTGGCGGCCATCCTCGATAAGGCCAAGGCGGCGGGTCACATTAAGGGGATTGTCTCGCATCTAGTTGGAGGCAATGGGATCTCCCTTCTCCAATATGCGGACGACACCATTATCATGGTGGAGGGGTCGGAGAGTGATATCTCGAACCTCAAGTTCCTCTTATTGTGCTTCCAGCAGATGTCCGGCCTTCGGATCAACTTCAACAAGAGTGAGGTTATGGTCTTGGGCTACGCCCAAGATGAGCGACAGAGCATAGCGGATAGGCTTAACTGCCAGCTTGGGTGTTTCCCCACGTCTTATCTGGGGATACCCATTAGTGACACCAGACTTACGGTGGTCGAGCTGCGCCCCACGGTGGGGAAGCTCTAGCACCGGATCGAGCCTTGGCAGGGTCGGTGGCTTTCGAAAGCGGCCCGTACGGTGCTCATTAACTCATCCCTCTCTAGCCTCCTCTTGTTCATCATGAGCTTCTACAGCCTTCCGGAGACTCTACATCACGAGATTGCCACCGTTCAGGGGCGTTTCTTCTGGGCCGGCGAGGGTGATAAGCAGAAGTACCACATGGTCAGGTGGTCTAAGATCTGCAAACCTCGCGACCAGGGTGGCCTCGGGATCATGTCCTCCAAACGCATGAACATTGCCCTTCTGACTCGGTGGCTCTGGTAGATTAGCAACGGAGATGGTGGCCTGTGGCTACGCATCATTCAGCAGAAATACCTCCGAGGCCAGCCTCTAGCCTTCTGTCAGCGATATGGGGGCTCCCAGTTCTGGCAATCCATCATTCAGCTCCTCCCTGTCCTCCGGATCGGGACCTCGATCGAGATTGGCTCCGGCACCGCCATGCTGTTCTGGTTCGATTGCTGGACTGGTGACACGCCCCTTGCGGCCCGCTTTCCGGACATGTTCTCCATCGCGGTTGCCCCGCAGATCTCCGTGGCGACCCCACCTTATTGACATAGGGCGGCTTGCATTCCGAAGGCCTTTTGGTCCGGATGAGAATGCAGACTGGCAGGAGTTGCTTGACTGTATTGCACTCCATGAGCCAGATCTCACGACTGACGATGACCGCGCCAGATGGCGCCTCGAGCCGTCTGGTCAATTCTCCACCAAATCTCTCTACCTGGCCATCGCCCCCTCGCTCGGCCATGAGGCGCTTTCCTCCATTTGGGAGATTCACCTTCCCTTGAAAATTAGGATCTTCCTGTGGCAATGGATTCGCGGCCGCCTTCCTTCTGGCGCAGAGGTTCTAAAGCGCAATGGCCATGGTGATGGGCGTCGCCCACTCTGTGGGCCTAAATAGGATTCGAACCATATCTTCTTCACCTGCTTGTCCGCGCAGTTCCTATGAAGCTGTTTCGGCGAGATTGTGGGTGGAAGCTGGGACCATACCAACTTCTCCGCTCTCTTTGCCGAACTCCAAGCGACCCCCCGCGTTGCGCCACATTAGGTGGCTGACCATTGGGGTTCTTGCCTGGACGTTGTGGACTGTTAGGAATAAACTTGTGATTCAGCGTACCCCTCTTCGTCATGCTACTGACGCTTTGTTCAAATGGTCTGGTTACTTGCAGCTTTGGCGGCCACTTAGCCGTCCCAGGGAGAGAGACGCCATCACCTCCATCATCACCCAGCTTCGCGCGATGGCTCTCCGGTTGGCTCCACCGCTTCCCCCGCCACCACTAGAACCAGATTAGTTTGTCGTCTTCTCACCGCCGCCACCGTCATCCAGGGGTGTTTCGTGTGTGTCTGTGTTGGGTTTGTTATGTTGTGCCCACAGCGGAACTTGGGTCTCTTTGTGTTGGATTGTGTGTGGATGCTAGACCCTGTTTGCGGTGGCGTTGTGTTGGTATGTTGTGTGTTCCGTTGTGACCTGTTACTCTGTGCTTGGTGGTTGCTTTATTTATAAAGCAAGGCGAAAGCCTTTTTCGATAATTGCATGTTTTTGATGATGTAAAAAATTACTTTTGATGCTCTTACGAAAATCCAAATACAGAAAATAGTAATTGCCTAAAAAACTCGTTTAAATATTGGATCAAACCTGCATGCTAATTTCCCCTAACCACCGGTCTCAATTGTACACCCCAATCCACCGCATACCGTCGGTCCGTACCTGCTCCGTCCATCCCCTAAGGATGTGTTTGGTATGAATCATCAAGTGGAATGGAATGTGTCCCACTCGTGCTTGGGCCTCATTCTTGTGTTTGGTAGGAGCTCTACCATTTACTAGAAAATAATTTTTTCGTGATGGCACTAGAAACGAGATTAAAGGTCCTGAAAAACTAAATGAACTTTTGGACGTTGTACAAGACAAGTGGTCAGGGACGCTTTGATCATCAAGTGGCCGATCGAGCTAGGCCGGTTCAAACTAAAGAAGAAGACCAAAGTACATATTGGAGCATGGCATGAGCAATATACACATTTGTGGGCATGCATGCATACGCAGTAAATGCAACTGGGAAAAATATGGTGCATGCGTGCGTGTTGAAGGTGCACTAGAAAGAGAAGAGAGAAGGTCTGCCTTTAACCAACTTTGTTCTAGGTATGCTGGCCACCAGGCTGATTTAGAAGGGAGGAAATTAGGTAGGAACATCAGGTGCCCCTTCCGTGCAATCCAAGGGCCAAAGCTACCTCAGATATTCTTCCTGGCTCAGCCACTACACTGCTACGTGCTACGGGTGCAACTAGGGACGGCAGGCCGTACGTGGTCGACTGCACGGCAAACCAGATCGATCCCATCTCTCTCTCTCTCTCTCTCTCTCTCTCTCTCTGACTTGACTGTCTCTCTCTCTCTAGCAGTCACTTTAGAAAAACAGCTATATATGCACCATATAAAGCTAGAGAGACCAAAGTGGAATTCTTTCTTACAAATATAAATATAAATACATATGCTCGTTGGCCTAGCTAAGCGAACCCACTTTTAACCCTGCCATTCAACCTTTCATGGCCTCCTGAGGCCACTCCGGCCTTGCCAAGTTCGGTCACCAGCAAGCTAGAATCCTCTGGTCGCCACATCTCATGCTCCCTCTCCATCTGAATGGTTTGATACGTCAAACATTGTTGAAAGAAACGGGATCCACTTATATATGTTCCCCCCTGTATGTTGAGGTGGAACGCATTGATTCCTGTCATCGACTAACTATAGTACAGTAGCACTACCCTTTGAGCCTTGCCAAGCAATCTACTTCACAGCATGCATGCTTGTATGCATATGAACCAAGCATTAGTTCCATCTAGAACAAACACACATGCATGCTACTCCTTTTGAGCCAAGATATATGTATAAAACCTTCAGGACATTGATCTCCTTCCAGCTTCCACAATATCTATATTGAAGTCCTTCAGTGCATTGATACGGTCTCCCTACCCGACACTTGGATTGTCGGTGTTTTTGAAAAATATATTGCTTCACATAAAATAATTCATTATAAAAGTGAGTTCGACTGGAGTGCTTAAGATATATTGTTGTCTATTCACTATATTGGCATAAAACAAGTATTCTTGAACGCATTTTCGTTTGATTCAATTATACTATCATGACAAATTTGTGCCTGAACCTAAAGTAAAATCTGAAGAGATATTTTACAATTTCTAAAACATCGTACATTTATAAAGAGAAGGATCATAGATTTAGGCATGTCTGTATGCATGTGCAACAATCATATGAGAAGAATGGAATTGATCATGCAGGACTTAGTTAATTGGTTAGAATTTTTTGTGGCCCTGCTAACATTGAGATTCCACCACAGAGTTGAGAGCTTGTGGTTGTAAGCGAATGGCATCTGTATATGTTAAGCCAATGGTCCCCACGGATGAATTAGTGCTAATTTCCTCTTCCATATATGGTGAAGACAGTACATGATCATATCACTCTTTTCTCAGCCTATTTAGAGTTCCAGATTGGGTGCACAAATACTATCGTGAGCAAACCAATTAAGAATTAAACCCAACCGACTATTATTCTGGTTTTGATGAGCTTCCATGCATCACTCTTTTCACAATATTGCATATAGTTCTTCAGTTTCTCTTTTCTGGTCATTTCAATGACTGCCAAGACATCCAGACTGAATGTACATGATCACCAGTTCACCGCCATTTGGCAGAAAACAGTTAAACCATCCGACTACCCATGCTGACATTGTTGGTAATACTTTCTTTGACATAGACCTAGTTACGCGTGTCATCCAAATTAATCTGATGTGAATTTCATGACTGAACCTCAATCATCCCATGTATATATGTAAAATATTGCTAACTAAGAATTTCCTTTGCACCTTTTGCCGGGTTCCCAAAAAGAAATTCTGCTGCAACTTGAAGGCATCTTCTAGTACCTATAGAATTGTATTCTGGTAACTAATTAAGACGCCCCTTCGAAGGGCTCATTTGATCCATTATTAGGTGGAAAGTTTTTTTGGTGACATATACCCATCCCATTGATTCAAAGGGGAGTAAGGAGGAAAAAAAAAGAGACAAGAACACTATCCTTTGATCTCACTTTCAGATATTTTCGTCCTTGCCGGCAGCACTATATAATCAATTTGACAAGTAAAAAAAGAACAATTTTCTTGTACCAGTTTCCGCCTATTAAGACCCTGATAAGTGTCACACGTGTGGCACGAACACATGACAACTCCGAACGTTTTTTATAACAAGTTTAGTGTCGCGAGAGTGGCAACTTTAGTTGTCAAGCATGACAACTTTCTTTTCAGATGGCAAGTTTCAGTTTTTTCTTAGTTTATTTTTTTTCGAATGGCAACTTTAGTTATAAAAAACATCAGGGCGCGATTGCTTCGTGCCACACGTATGACACTTATCATTTCAATTAAATTTGAGGATAGTTTCTCCTACGCTCAACTAATTTAATTCTATACCAGTTTCAAAGAAAAAAAACACAGAAGTTATATGATTTACACATATATACCTTTATGTAGAATTTCAATGCACATGAAAAACTCGATGAGGACCTGCAACATCTTTATTTCACTTATGTCTGTGATTTGATTTTAATTTGGCTGCTCTTATTACCATTCTTATGTCCCTCCTATTTCCGCTAATCTACAAAATTCATGTGTGTTTTCAGTTCTCTGTTTTGTACTCCTACATAAACTTCTACCCCCTTCGTTCTAAAATAAGTGTCACTGATTTGGTACATCTTTTACTAACTCTGCACTAATCATCGACACTTTTTTTTACTAACTTTACACTAGTCATCGATACTTATTTTGAACGGAGGGATTATATATGTCATAGTTAGGTGTTTTTCTCTTCTATTTATACGGTTTTGTAAGTCTGCGAATCTAAGAACTCTCAAGATGGGAGGGGAATTGGACACAAGTTAATAACTAGAGCACGCGCTCTCTCTATCCAAGCATGTATAAAAGCCAACTAATTCCCATATTTTGACATCACAGGATCATCCATGCATGTGTGATGTGTCTTTGCATACGGAAGTACTCTGCACACGACAGTGCATGGACGAGATCCGGACGATGTCCATCTTAAACGGTGCTGATTTGCTAAAAAATGCCATCCATCGATGATTTGATCCATCGTCCAGCTTTCGGCTGGAGATGTGTCGTCTCTGTAGCACTGCTCGCAGCATGCATGTCACATCCATGGCTGACGTCTATACGTAGTGAAAAGCAGTGGAGCAACCAGAATGGCCACTAGCACCAAGCGCCTACTTTGCAGCCCAGGCAGTATACAATGACGACCTCATGCGCGCGGTAGCTAACTAGCTATAGCTATATAAGCACATGCGTACATGTACTACCCACCAAGCTCTCCATCTGTCGTCTTCTCACTTCGCATGCACTCTGCGCGCGCGATCGAGCCGAGAATGGGCATGGCCGCAACCAACAACAACAACGTGAGCGCGGTGGCGCCGCCGCCGTCGTCCATGTGGACCAGCACGAGCCGGCGCTGGCGCCCGTCCCTCGCGTCGGGCCTCCGCGCCGCCCTGGCCTGCACCATCGTGGGCGTCGTGTCCGTCTACGCGCCGCCGCCTCTGCAGCGCCACCTCACCTTCCCCGCCTTCTCCTACGTCGTGACCGTCATCATCGTCACGGACGCCACCGTGGGCACCGCCCTGCGCGCGACGGCCAGCGCGCTCCACGCCACCGTCATGGGCGCCGTCCCCTCCGTCCTGGCGCTGTGGCTGGCGCACCGCACGGGCGCCGCCGAGTCGGTGCTGGCCACGTCGGCCGTGGTGGCGCTGAGCACGTTCGCGGTGGCGCTGCCGGAGTCGCCGGGCCCCGTGGCGAAGCGGATCGCGCTGGGGCAGATCATCATCATCTACGTGGCCAAGTTCAGGCGAGGGGACCGCACGAGCCACGAGCTGGTGCTGGAGCACCCCGCCAACGTGGTGCTGTGCACGGCGCTGGGGGTGGCGGCCGCCTTGCTGGCGGTGCTGCTCCCGTGCCCGCGGCTGGCCACCCGGGAGGTGGAGGACAAGAGCAGGGCGTACATGGAGACCGCGGCGGAGAGGGTGAGGGTGCTCGTCGACGCGTTCCTCCTCACCGCCAACGACACCGCCTGCGCGGATGATGGCCAGGAAACAGCCGCGGCCTCTGGTAGACGGCGGCGATGGTGCATGGCAGCGTGCATGTCACAGGCCAACCGTCTCGCGTCCGCAAGCGCCGCCCTCCTCCGCCGCATGGCCGCCGTTAAGGTAATTTTGTTTAACGATCGTGCATGAGAATAAGCACAAATCTTTCTTTTTAGCAAAGTAGTCATGCATGTCATGCGTATCATAGATTCATTCATTCATATCTAGTGCTAAATTCCTGCTTGCGTCAGTTGGGTGCATGCTTAGCTACCGAAAGAGCTTGCTAGATGCCAAAAGTAGACCAGCACTATGCACTGGAATGCAGCGCTAGTGCTACCTGGTACTATTGGAGTCCTCGTCAGAAAACGAGTAGTATGACTGGTCTTCGGCATGCCGCATGCATGCGAGTTAGTACTACTATAATTAGGCAGTAGAAGCATGCATGTGATCAGTTTAATTTGCACGGATCTGGTACGTACACACGATGAACTAAACTTGGATTATCACATGCACGCGTGCAGGGAGATTTGCAGTGGGAGAGAGTGCCAGCAGTGCTCAGGCGGTGGATGCCGCAGCAGGCGGTGGTAGACCACGGCCGCATCGAGATGCCCATCAAGGGAATGGAGATTGCGCTCACCAGCGCTGCCATCGCCGGCAGCAGCCCTATGATCTGCAGCAGCTGGTTGGAGCATATGAGAGACCAGATACGCCTCTCCATGCTCACTACACATCGCCACCACCACTGCAGCAGCACCGCCACCACCAGCGTCGCCATGACCAAGACGACCATCAACAAGCAATCACCATTAATGTTGACAAACGATACGATGACGACGTTGTTGCCGGAGAGGCACGAGGAGCTGTCTCCTTTCCTCTTCCTCTTCTCCATGCATCTCCTCCGTCATGGCACCCTGCAGCAGTTGGCCTCCTCCCATCCGGATCAGACCAAGACTACCAACAGCAAGGTAACTCCGGCAGCGACAAATGCCGAGGATTCGACCGACGATGACGATGTCTTCTACCTGTCCGAAGAAGAGGAGGACGAAGAGGTACAGGCCAGCAGTGGAGAAGAAGAAGAAGGTCAATTGCAAGAACATGGGGCGCCAAATAAGACTGGCCACATGGAGACGACATCCAAGAAGCAGGAGAAGAAGAAAAGCGTGTGGCTGAGGTGGGGGCTGGAATGGGAGAGAGTGGTGACGGCGGCCAAGTGCGCCGTGTCGCTGGGCCTCGCCGTCCTTCTCGGCCTCCTCTTCAACAACGACCACGGCTTCTGGTCCGGCCTCATCGTCGCCACCACCATGACCGCCGGCCGCGACTCCACATGGGCCGTGGCCATCGCGCGTGCCCACGGCACCGCCATCGGTTCCGTCTATGGCGTGCTGGGCTGCCTCCTCTCACAACAGCCGCACCTCATGGAGCTCCGCTTCCTGGCGCTCCTCCCCTGGATCGTCCTCGCCACCTTTCTCAAGCGCAGCCATGCATACGGCCCTGCCGGCGGTGTTGCTGCCGCGCTGTCCGGCATCATCATCGTGGGACGGAGGTACGACGAGGCGCCCATGGCCTTCACGATCACCAGGCTCGTGGAGACCTTCATTGGCCTGTCCTGCACCGTCGCGACGGACCTCGTGTTCCAGCGCAAGGCAAGGCCGACCGCCAGGGCCAGGGCGCAGCTCCACCGCTGCATCGCCGCGCTGCGGGAGTGCGTGGTTGGACTCACACCCACGTCGTCAGCGAAGCAGCAGCAGCAGCAGCAGCACAAGACGTTGCTGGAGCAGGTGGCGCTGCTGAAGAAGTACGCGGCGGAGGCGGGCAGCGAGCCGAACTTTCTGTGGCTGGCGCCGTTCCCGACCAGCTGCTACGACAAGGTTCATGGCAGCCTGAGCAGGATCGCGCAGCTGATTGGGCTCTACCAGCACGCCCGAGCCGTTCTCATCGACAACGCCGGCGGCAGCCGGCAGCTAGGCGCAGACATGAAGCGCTTCCACGGCGCCCTCTCCGCATCCCTGGAGGCACTGCTGGAGGAGGAGGACGTCGACCTTGAGGCCGGCAAAGGAATCTTCTGCGAAGATATGGCGGTGGTCAGGTCCTTCCTCGGCCATGCAAGGGAGGCACTGTCACAGCAGCAACAGCAGGAGGAAGAAGAGCAGTTGGCTGCTGTTTGCCTGGGCTCGATTGGGTTTTGCATGGGTGAGATGATGAAGGAGGCACAGCAGCTGGAGGCTCACATGCTGAACCTCAGCCTCCAACCTAGTCGCTGATGCTGCCTACATTGTACTATGCTCGATTCTCAACACAAAAAAAAAAGTACTATGCTCATGTACATCTTACTATCAATGCACTGCATTGTTCAACGAAAAGAAAAACACTCATCTACTACTATCAACAGACAGCAAATGTAACACTTGTGATCACCCTTTATAAAAATCTCATCTTAGTCCAACCGTCTCAACTGCTACAACTCAGAGGAAGAGAAAAAAGAGCTACAATGGAACGCACCACCTTGATCATCACACAACAAAGACAGACGCTTCATTTGTCTCACAAATTACAATCTAATAAAATACATGGCCGCATCTTTTCCTACACAAGGCTAATGGCTGTGCGGGATGCAGGCGCGGCAGGGCCCAAGCCATTTAGCTGGTCTGCATCGCTTCCGAGTGGTACTTGTCCAAGTCTGCGTCTAGATCATTGGCAGAAACTGGCTGACTGCCGCGCCCTCCCCTCCCTCGCCCAAGCCCAACATCACCGCGCCCTCGACCACGCCCAGCAGCACTACGCCCGCCGAATCCACCTCTGCCCCGAGGCCATCCCCGACCACCATCACCGCCCCTTCCACGTCCGCCACTGCAAATATCCAGTACCACTAGATATGTCACTTGCTCAAAATCTTCCAAAAGAATTTGCGCAACACGATTGAAAATGCATATATGACAATGCAAATTGAACAGGGTGATTAATAGAACTAACTTTATTTTGACTCATACTTGTGAGAATCGCTAATTGAAGTGTAATCTTTTTGACAAGCATATTTGGTTCCTTTGCTAGCCCAAGAAATTTGCAAGGTTCCTTTGCTAGCCCAAGAAATTTGCAAGGTTAGGAGCTTAGGGGGAGCTAAAAAAAAAGTCCTTGCTGCCATGGGCAAGGCAAAATATTTGCCTAATCGGCCCTCCCTATGGGCAAAGTCTGCTTGCTCTCCCTTTGGTCATGTTTTGGTCCTGGTCCTGGTCCACGTCCTGGTGCACACGCACGCACTCATTTTAAGCTCCCAAGGCAATAAGGACCAACACATACCCTTGCTTCTCAAAGTTATTGCTCATGTTGGCTAGTTTCGCTTGCCTCAGCCCTCAGATAGCAAGTTGGGCAAATAAACAAAACAATGCTGAACTTCGAGACACAGTAATGCATTAGAAGTACCACAACATACAAGATTTTACTAGAAATGAGGCAGGCAAAGGTAACTCATGCCTTGCTTGCACTTTGGACGATGAAGACGGTCCAATTCCGCAAATTGTCAAACTAATGACACGCTAAGTTAGTCACTAACTACACAATACATGAATACTAACCATGTTAATGAATCTTTAACAGCCAGTGGCAGCTGCTGCCTAATTGTGCAAACGCTAATCAACCCAAAGGGTAAGGAACTAAGGATTGTGCTTAGAAGACAGTTTTAGCTTGACAGTAATTTAGACAAGTAACAATTTTAGCAGTAAGAAAATTCAGTAAATGTGATATCTGCTACTAACCTGTAGGAAGGAATGAAGTTTCCTATCGTCGGGGTATTCAAAGTAAAAATAGCAGGTGGTGGTGGTGCCTCAATATTTGTTCCAATGACCTCAATTTTCATAGGTTTGCCGTCAAGCTGCACATTGTTGTACCTCTTTAGAGCAGCTAGAGCATCTGATTTCCTTGAAAATATAACCTCTGCAGTTCCCTGGCGAATGGAGTTACAGTAATGAGGTGATCTGTGAGCACTCAAACTACGTGAAAGGTGTTCAAAGGCAGATACTGCAACAAAGTTGAGATGCGTAAGGGCTAAATAGTAAATACCTTTGATCTTCCACTCTTGTCGTAGTTAATGGAGTACCTCTTGAGATCGCCCACCTCAGCAAAGAGTTCCTGGGCAAATTAAGCAGCATGTTATAGAGTGACTTAAGAGAATCCCCTGGTTGCTCTAAAGGCGTGGAGCTAAATAATTCGGAGCCTTGTCTACTCCCAATGCTTTACGGTGGTATGGTTGGACAGTAAAAGAACAATATGAATAATGGAATTGGATTCCATAGATGGCGTCGAAAAAGAGCTAAATAATTGATAGCCTTGTCTACTACTTCTTCAGGATGAAGCTGTGGATTGCGATGTTATCCTACTGTCGAAACCAGGTTAAAGGTATGCTGAGATGGGTAACACGCACAGGAGAACAGGGACTGCTATTCCTAGGGTTCTAGGAGGAGGAGGGTCTAGTGGTCTTACCTTGATGTCCTCGTTGGAGACGTTGTAGTCGAGGTTGGAGATGTACAGCTTGGTGCCCGTTTCGACCCCGGTCGGCGGCGCCACCATGGCCATCACCTGGGCGTGGGCATGGGCATGGGCCTGCTGGGCAGCATATGCAAAAGCCGCCGGCGCCTGTGCTCCCCCGACCCCCCGGAAAACAGAAGGCAAGTTTAGATTGAGTGAGCTCCAGATCTCTGAATTAGGAGGAGTAGTTCACCATACCGGGGGCGGGAAGTTGAATTGGTGGTAGGGCGCGGCGGCAGCGCGAGTGGCGGCGCGAGCCTGGAAGCGGCGACCGGCGGGTGCGGGTCCTCCCGACGCCGAGCCCGAGCCCGAGCCCGAGGCCGGGTTGCGGCGGCCACGGCCGCGCTGGGAGGAGGACTTGTTCTTGGAGATGAGGTCGTCGAGGGACATGTCCAGGGCGTCCGCCATCTCCCCCAACCCGGAGATAGATTCGCACGGCGGCTGAGGCGGCGGCGGCGGAGGAGGAGGATGGAGTCGTGGGGACGGCAGCGATAATTAATTGGCACACGAGAGAGAGAGAAGAAGAAGAAGCCCGGTCTGCATTGGGCCGGGCCGATCTACTACCGCCGGCTCGAGACGGGCTGGGCTGGGCTTCTACCGTATGTATCGTGTCATCTTCTTCTTCCTCTTTCCGAGGGGTAGGGAAGGGATAACTTCTCCAGCTTCGCCATTGACAACAATCTATCCGCGATTCAATCAAATACGTAGGAAACAGCAGCAGCAAGACCAGCAATCGGCTCCTCGAGAACCAGCGAGGAGGAGGATGAAGTCCTTCAAGAAGGAATTCACCCTGGGTAGGCATGCTACCTCCTCCTTTTCTTTCTGAATTATTATCAGTCTGCGTCTCGTTCGGGCGCTGAATTTGCTGATGGATGGATGCAGAGGAGAGGGCGAATGAGTCGGCCTCCATGATCGCCAAGTACCCCGGCAGGATCCCCGTATGTACCTCTCTCTCTCTACTCGCTGCCCCAAAACTTAATATACTACTCCTAGCTGCTACAGTACTAATTAGGAATAGGGTTCCGGAGTCCCGGGCATACTAGATTCGCGAACGACCTCTTTGATTGATTGAATTGAATTGAACTGAACTGTAATTTGCTTCCTCCTGTACATAGTGTGGTCCTGTGGTCCGGCTCAAGATATAAGCTTGACAGGTGAGGGGAAAATTGAAATAATTCTACCAAATTAGCTTTTACTGTACTTGTCAAGTTTTTCAGCTGTGCTAAATTTCAATGGGGGGTCAGGAAGTTTGTTGGAGCCTCTGTAAACCACAAGGTTAAGTGCTTACCTTGAAATCCATAACCAGGGTGTTTGGAAAAAATAAAATAAAATAAAAAAGACCCAGATATTTGGATACATGCCTACTATTAAAGGGGAGTTGGTGCATTCTCCTGGACGAGACTTGCCTGCTCCCCGCGCGTGCGCCCATCCGTGCTCCCGCGTACGTGGCTTGATTTGATTGGAACAAAATAAAGGCCGGCCCCACCCCCTTAAAATCAGAGGGAGGAGATGATTAGATTGGAAAGGAAAAAGGAAAAAAGACAGACGTAGGATGAAGTGGGAGCAGGGATGGGAGCATGGGGAGGGAGCAGGCAAGCCAGGTCCCATTCTCCTCACCTCCTTTCTCCTACGTTGGAGTTTTTCTGTCCATGCCCCCCCTCCTTGGTTTGGAATATTCTAAATCAAAACAGTACTTTCCTTTTCCTGTCCTACTAAAAACCATGTCCTGCATTAACTCAATCAAATCTTGCCAAAAGCATGTCCTGCATTAACTCAATCAAATCAAATCTTATCAAAACCTCAACTAAATTAGAACTTTCTTTGCCTTCTCTTATCCATATCTGTATCAATTATTACCAAAATCTCAACTAAATCAAAAAAAATCTTGCCTCCCCGTACACATACTCAAATCGAATTAAATCTTAACAAAATCTAGAATATGGTGGATGTAAGGTATGTGTCGGACATGATTTGTGTTGAACCATTAGAATATTTATGGCCCCGTTGCAACTCACGGGCAATTAGCTAGTACTAGTAAATGCGCACATGCAACACACGTTAATATTTAGGAATATAATAATTGCATGCGAATATTAGGTATGCTATTATTTGTGTGTTAATCTGTGATTAGTGCAACGCCATTGGAGCAGTCTAGGTCGTTGGATTAACTTAGTTCGATGGCCGAGATCAATTGGATCTGCCCCTTTGGGTCTTTTTATATTGGTATAGATGATATAGTGAAGCACCAAATTTGAGAACTGCACATCCATGATAGTACTAGCTAATTGCATGTGCGTTGCAACGGTGACATACATATTCTAGTGGTTCAACACCAATCGTGTCCGACATATACCTTACACCCACCATATTCTAATGCAGGATTTGATTTGATTGAGTTAATGCGAAAGATTTGATTTGGTTGGCCGTGTCCGACATATACATGGAACGATTTGATTTAATTGAGTTATGCAATTATCTCACACCCACCAACGGGGGTGCTCCAAAAGATTTGACTTGATTTGATTGCCTATGTCTGGCATATAGCTGGATTGATTTTATTTGGTTGAGTTAGTGCAACTACCTTACACCGACCAACACGGGCCCTGCAAAAGACTTGATTTGATTTAATTCAGTTAATGAAGAACATGGGAGAGGGGATGCTTCACCAACGGACGTATGACCACCAACTCTCCTTTAATAGTAGAGATTTATGAGGTTAAAGAATGCATATCCATGACACATATGTAAATGTTCATATGTGATAATAAAAGTAATAGGACCCTGCTTCGTTGGTAGCATCGTAGGTGTTTTGCCATTTGATTTCTTCATTAATAAGGTTGGTTCTGCCAAAGCTGGCCACATTTTAACAATTTGTCTTTCAGCTTGTTTTCCCATCGTAAGCTGATTTGTTCGGCATTGGTGCCTTCGGCATCGTGTGGAACACATATTAAGGTGGTGTGCATCGATTGATGCAGAGTCTGGGGTGATCCTACATGTGCCTTTGCATTTCTAAGTTGTAGTGATTGTGATTGTAATTCTTGTATTAAACAAGTTAATTGAGCTCAACTAAATCATCCCAAAGGCCAAATGCCTAATTCCACAATTCAGAAATCGCCATGCAAAGAGCAACACCCGAGCTACGAAGTCAAATCTCATATCACTAGTCACCACACCTCAAAATTGATGGGAATTGCAGCTAGCAAAGTGAGCAACGAAACGAGCAACTGGCGAGCGTGGTAGGGACCCAAGGACAGGAGAACTCGTTTCTGTCGGACTGTGGCCTTGTCTGTTGCCAACATGGAATGCGCCCTGTCCCTGAAGAAACCCATGAAATGACTATCTTTTGCCTGAGCAAAGCGGACTGCATGCATGGGGCCATGTCTGGCTAGATAAAGCCATCACCGCTCGATGCAGCACACCAGTGAGCCTGGGCAGTAATCACCCATGGTTGCCATGTGCTTGCTCCACCCCTGCTTTATTTGTTGTCGGTTGTCGCCAGACTTTGTAGTTGGGAGAAGTGCAGTGCTACTGTTCCATTTTATGCACTTCATTAAAGATACCACTGTGCTACTGTTCCATTTTATGCACTTCAGTAGTGATAGCTGAACACATATACAGCCCCATAAACTTAGAAACTGCAGTGTGCTTGTGCGAGGGTTTCTTTTGTCGGACGGAATTTCTGGTAGCCGGAACTGCCCTCCCCCTCCACAAGAAACATTGTTACCGGTCAAAAATATTTGGTTAAATTTGAATTTAGACGTTCAAAACTACATCAAATATGTTGAGGTAAAAAAGAATAATGAGCTGCCACTGGGAGGATTTGAACCCATGACCTAGGCGATAGGGACGATTCCAGCTGACCATTGAATCGTCCTCTACTTCTCCTGCAATATATGGTAGAAATGTACTTGTTCTGTCCTTAAAAAAATGAATTCAAAGTTCATTTGAATTTTTTCTGGTAAAATATCTAGATTCCCTGTTACCGTCGGTAACCAGACCTACCGTTAACCCTCCAATAGGAAAAATATCGATCAGTAAAAAAAACCTAGTTTGTGCTGCTTTTATATGTGTGTTCTTGCTGTCAGAAGAGACTATATGCGTATGGAATTTGATGCCAAGACATCTTTGTTGGTTGTCATGATTTTTTTCATGCTTGGCGACATACTAAATAGACTTTGAGATGATGAATATGGAGAAGTAAAACAAAGTTGCTATTTCTCACCCAACCCACGAGTCATTCTACTCTCCAGAGATTTACTCAAACTGACGGGATTTGAGCAACTTCTAGACTCTGACAAAAAAACATGCATTTCCCTCTCCGTTGTTTCTCTTAATCAAATGTATCTCTGTTTGCATATATGCTGCTCCAACATTATGCTCATGTTTGCATTTGCAGGTGATTGTTGAAAGGTTTTCGAGGAGTAAACTTCCAGAAATGGAGAAGAGGAAGTAAGTGTATCTCAGAGACCAGATATATGCATGATATGTTAAAATTCTATGTACCAGATTGATAATTGCTTGTTTGTGATTGCAGGTACCTGGTTCCGTGTGACATGCCAGTTGGGCAGTTCATTTTCATCCTGCGCTCCAGGTTACATCTGTCTCCAGGGACGGCGCTTTTCGTGTTTGTGCGCAACACCTTGCCCCAGACCGGTGAGATTTAATTCATGCTGGTGTTGCACATAAATCCATCTGTTTGTAAGTTAATACTAATTTGTTAACAATTTTTTCAGCTAACCTGATGGGTAGCGTGTATGATTCGTACAAAGATAAGCAGGATGGCTTCCTCTACATGTGTTACAGCAGCGAGAAGACATTTGGGTGACATCTGCCTGACTGCAATTCAGCGTAGTGCACCCAATCCCAGTGTACATATGTGACATCAGTCTCTTGTTAAATGTTAAGTTGATCAGTAGCAGCCTCTGCCACAATCTCTAGTTTATTTTACTTGCACGTTTCATATCTGTATTGCTCCCGGCAAAAGAAAAAAAAACCTGTATTGTTGTATCACCGAAGTAAACTTATTTCCCTGTGCATGATGCTGCTTGCGAAGTCCTTTGGCAAGGATGGGCGTATATATGAATAGAAGTGTTGATTGTGATGAAGTAAACGCCTCCTGCTGAGCTGTTGACATTACAAAGCTCATGTGCCTACATGCGTCATTGCTTAGCTAACGAGCTCTGTCATCGTCATATTTACACGTTGTCCACTCGTTTCAAAATGAGTTTGCTTGGAGTAGCGATTACTATAAGAGTTGTCTTGGAGACCGTGCACATGCCTACGATGGTCGTCGGCGTGGTAGGACGTGAATGGGGATTTGTAGCCCACGAGTAAGAAATGTGATGGCAATTCTAAAATTGAACTTCAAATGTGGTGGTTTTCTACGATTTTCACTTCAAGGCCGGAGTAGGGTAGCCCCTTGGATGGCTGATTTGGTCGGCATGGTATGGACTGAACCTGGATTTACAAAGAAAACATATGAGCTGCAAAACGTTTTATCTTCTAAAATCAGCTTTTGATCTAATACTGATGTCATCGTGGTTGTCCTCTTGGCGTGTGCACTTGTGAATCTCACTTCTCTGTGCATCACGTCGCCAACAGCGGGGCCGAGCTGACGCTAGCTCATTATGCTTTTAATTTAACTTTTTTTATATGTAGTGCGAGCATACTAGGATGTGATGGAGTTCCCTTTTCCTCTTTTGAGACACGGAAAGCCGTGGGGGTCGGATGCCATGTATAGGCCGGTCGGCCAACATGCGGTGCATGCATGTCGCCGGGAAGTTAGGACAAGACAACGAAATCGGTGCACTAGGAGGCGATCCATGGATGAAGAAGTGTATAGATAAGAGATACGTACTCATCATTGACTAATCTAATCGCGGGAGCCTCGGCTTACCTTTGCGCTGAGCCAATCGTCGACTCATATTTTTATTGTCTTCAGTCAGTCATGTGCCCGCCTTGTCCTCGTGGACAAAGCAGAGCTGCAGAGATTCATACTACATTCATGATTTATAACTTGGAGAAATTTCGACTTCAGTAGAGTCAACGGCACCATAGGTCAAGCGAGTTTTTTTTTTATTGAAAAAGAGAGAGAATATATGGTCCGGTTGGCTGGCTGGTTCATCAGCGAAGGAGAAGAGGGTGGTGGCGAGGAAGCTGGCTAGCTGAGCTAGATCGAGGTGATGAGCAAGGTGGAGATGGGTGAGGAGGAACAAGGACAAGATGGTATAGCAGTGGATGATCCGGAGAAGAAGGCGTCGGCTGCGAGCGGCAGGCTGCAGCTGCCGTCGTCGTCATCGTTGAGGGAGGCGCTCGCCTCCACCTCCTCCTTGTCCCTGCGAGAGCAGCACCACGACGAGGAGGCCGAGCTCAAGTGGGCGGCCATCGAGCGGCTGCCCACCTGGGACAGGCTCCACACCTCGCTCCCTCTCAATGCCGACGGCGCTCGTCCGCCGGAGCCGGTGGACGTGCGCCGGCTGGGGGCGGCGGACCGGCGGGAGCTGGTGCACACCCTCATCGCCGACATCCACAAGGACAACCTCCGCCTGCTCCGGCACCAGCGCCGCAGGATGGACAGGGTCGGCGTACGGCAGCCCACGGTGGAGGTGCGGTGGCGGAACCTGCGCGTCCAGGCCGAGTGCCAGGTCGTCGATGGCAGGCCGCTCCCCACGCTCCTCAACTCCGCCGTCTCCACGTTCTCGGTACGTGATTCATTCGTTCATCTCGCGGCTCTGCTCTCCGTCTCGCCACCTGTTCGCTCAAGTGCCACGGTTGCCATCTGCAGCTGCTCACCACCATGCTCGGCTTCAACCGTAACCAAGAAAGGATCCACATTCTAAAAGATGTCACCGGCATCCTCAAACCTTCCAGGTGAGCTCCCTTCCTTCCTCATCATCAGTACGCAAATGCAACACCAATCTGAATATGTGTGCACATGCAGGATGACCCTTCTCCTTGGACCCCCAGGCTGTGGCAAAACCACCCTTTTGCTAGCACTTGCTGGAAAACTCAAGAAAAATCTCAAGGTATATGGCTATATACTCCGAAGTTCTTTATCAAAAAATATACTCCGCAGCTTAGCTGACACTTATGAGCTCTATGTAGGTTTGAAAGTTCAGGCAGAAACAGAGAAAATACTGTGTGCTGTGTGTTTCAGTACTTCCTTTACTTACATAATAGTATGCATGTGTGGGTGCGTAGGTAACAGGAGAAATTGACTATAATGGTGTCAAGCTGCAAGATTTTGTTCCAGAGAAGACAGCAGCTTACATTGGTCAGTATGATCTTCATGTCCCTGAGATGACTGTCAGGGAGACGCTCGACTTCTCTGCAAGATTCCAGGGCGTTGGCAGCAGAGCAGGTATTTTCCTTTTTCTGGGACCTGGTGAATTAAATGTTTTTTAGGGACAGCAGGCAACTAACTAATTGAAGTAAATTACCAATTCTATCTACTAAACCAAGTGCTCTCAATTTCTTGTACACAATAGAAATTATGAAGGAAGTCATTAGAAGGGAGAAGGAGGCTGGGATCACCCCTGACCCCAACATAGATACGTACATGAAGGTAAATACTGACCTATTTTGCTATAATGTTGTAACATATCTGAGTGCGCCCACTGGAACCCCTTTCTCTTGATAATATAGAATCAAACCTGATACAACATCTTTCTGCCAAGTGCCATCATAATTTTTCAGTGAGATTCTTTCCTAATGATTCTTAAGATAAAAACAAAGCATATCATGTGTGTACAGACCAGTTCAGTTTAGCTACAACATTTATAATTGCTATGCACTTTTTTTATAGGCAATATCCGTGGAAGGTTTAGAAAGAAGCATGCAAACAGACTACATTATGAAGGTAAACAATGTTCAAAGAATAATTCACTGGTTCCAGTGCCCGATGTTTTTCATGTGCATAATCTTTTCTTGCCTCGCAGATAATGGGACTCGACATATGCGCTGATGTACTAGTAGGAGATGCCATGAGAAGAGGTATTTCAGGCGGTGAGAAGAAAAGACTAACCACAGGTGAATCTACGATACATATGACATTTTTGTTAGATGTGTATAGTCCCTTTTCGGTATATCCCCATTGTATAAAGGGTTTTCTGCACTTTGACACACATGTATATGTAATGGCCTTTGGCCCTCAGTAAAGCTAAGTTGCTCATTCCTAACATGGTATCAGATGTTTAGGTTACTCTTCCTCTTCCGCACGATGCAACTCCGTGCGTGCTCCACCCTTGTCGCCGCCGCTGCTAGCCTCCGCCCCTAGCCTCCGGCCGTCCTGCTGCCCGCTTCCTTTCCAACTGCGCTTGAGCTGGTCCGACTACTGCCCGTGACTGCCTCGTTCCCGGGCTGCCTCATCCCAGCCCCGTTCGGCCGCCGCGTCCCCAGCTTTGTCCGGCCGCCGCCGCTGTCGCCTTGTCTGGCCGCCGCCGCCGTCCGGTCCGCTGCCGCCCCTGCCCGGTGCCCGTTCAGCCGCCGCCCGGTCCGGTCGCGGCCCCGTCCTCCTTGGTGCGGCCCGGCCCCGGCTCTCCTCCGACTCCCTCCGCGCCCTGCCTCCCTGGCTGCGGGAGGGATTCTCTCGATCTCGTTCGCTCTCTGGTTCGAGCGGTTCCTCGATCCATATCGAGCTGAGGATGCGTTGACCAAAAAAAAGGAGACTTTCCATGTCGTCTTCGGGCTATGTCGCTGTCCCTCGGTGCTTGGTGATCTTCGATGGCACCAACTATGCTGAGTTTGTGGGCTTCATGCGCATTCATATGCGTGGCCTTCTTCTGTGGGGTGTTCTTCCTGGCGAGGTACCCTGTCCGCCATGCCCGGTTGCACCAGTGGCCCCAATCCCACCAGTGCCGCCGGTCCTTGCTGCTGATGCTTCTCAGGCTGATCGGGATGCTGCCAAGGCTCTGGATGATGCTGCGGTTGATGCTTATGATCAGCAGGTATCCGCTTATTCCGATGCTCTCTTTGTGTACCGGGATGATCTGTCAGCTTACACTCAGTGGTGCAATGATGATGCTCGAGCTGCTGCTGTTCTCACTGCGAGTGTCCTCCCTCAGTTTGCTTCGGAGTTCATGGGACTTGGCACAGTTGCAGCGATGTGATCTTATCTTTGTCAGCGCTATCAACCCTCTGGTGATGCTCTCTATCTATCAGTGGTGCGTTAGGAGCACGCACTCCAGCAAGGTGACTCATCTGTTGATGAGTTCTATTCACAGTGCTCTGCCATCTGGCGTTAGCTTGACTCTCTTCGGACAGTTGTGTGTGGCACCTGTCATTGCTGTCAGACTACTCGGTCTGATCTGGAGTTTCAGCGGATCCATGAGTTCTTATCTCGTCTCCGCTCTGAGTTTGAGCCCAGACGTGCTCACTTGCTTGCTCGTGGTCGTGTTCCAATCTCGGAGGTGCTTCCGAACTTCGTGCTGAGGAGACCCGCCTTCGCTCTGCTGGTTTGCTGGTGGTCCCGTCTGTGTTGGCTGCTCGGGCCCCTGTGTCGTCTGCTCGGCTCACCGCTCCACCGCTCCTCCCCACACCTTCAGGGGGTGGGTCGCCCTGCCTATACTGAGAGGGGCCGGTCGCGCCATGACACCTTCTGTGGCTACTGCTCTCGGCCAGGTCACCCAGAGTCTGATTGCCGTGAGAAGAAGCGAGACCAGCGGCGCTCCTCTTCCAGTGGGACTCCCGGATCTTCCTTGACTCCGTCACTCACTGACCAGGACATTGTGAGGCTCAAACGCCTCTTGGCTTCCTCAGGCTCTTCGTCGACTGGTTCAGCTGCTGCTGTGACTGCATCCACTTCTCCACCACCGCAGCCGTCTACACAGTCAGGTACATCTTCGTGGGTTTTGGATTCTGGAGCCTCCTTCCATATGTCTTCTGACTCTTCTGTCTTGTCTTCTCTCCGACCTCTTGATTCGCCTGTTAATATTCTGACCGCCGATGGCACACCTCTTCCTGTTGCTAGTCGTGGTCTTCTTTCCACTTCATCTTTTTCTGTTCCTAGTGTTTCACATGTTCCTCGCCTTACCATGAATCTGTTTTCCTCTGCCCAACTTACTGATTCTGGTTGTCGTGTCATTCTTGATACCGACTCTTGCTTCATTCAGGATCGTCGCACCAAGGCTTTGGTTGGTGCTGGCCCCCGGCGCCGTGAGTCAGAGGGCCTTTGGGAGGTTGACTGGCTTCGTGCTCCTTCCGCTGCCACCACTCCTGCCAGTTCCCATGCTCTTGCTGCCTCTTCTTCTGCGTCCTTCCAACAGTGGCATCATCGCCTTGGTCACCTCTGTGGCTCTCGCTTGTCTTCTTTAGTTCGTCAGGGCCTCTTAGGGTCTGTATCTGGAGATGTTTCTTTGCATTGTAATGGTTGCAGACTTCGCAAACAGACCCAGTTGCCTTACCCTACCAGTGAGTCGGTATCTCAGCGTCCTTTTGACTTAGTTCATTTTGATGTTTGGGGTCCTGCTCCCTTTGATTCGAAAGGTGGTCATCGCTACTATATCTTGTTTATTGATGATTTCTCTCGCTACACTTGGCTCTACTTCATGAAATCTCGTAGCGAGGTTCTCTCTATATACAAACGTTTTGCTGCCATGGTTCACACCCAGTTTTCCACGCCCATTCGTACCTTTCGTGCTGACTCCGCTGGTGAGTTTATCTCCCAGCTGTTGCGTGGCTTTCTTGCGGAACAGGGTACTCTTGCCCAGTTCTCGTGTCTTGGTGCTCATGCTCAGAATGGCGTTGCGAAACGTAAGCATCATCATCTACTTGAGACGGCTCGTGCGCTGATGATTGCCGCTTCCCTTCCGCCTCACTTTTGAGCTGAGGTTGTTTCTGCATCCACCTATCTCATCAACATTCAACCATCGACTGCTTTGCAGGGTGGTATTCCTATGGAGTGTCTCACTGGACGTTCTCCGGACTACTCAGCCCTTCGTATGTTTGGATGTGTGTGCTATGTCCTTCTTGCCCCACGAGACCACACCAAACTGACTGCTCAGTCGGTTGAGTGTGTCTTCCTTGGCTACAGCGATGAGCACAAGGGCTATCGCTGTTGGGATCCTGTTGGTCGTCGTTTGCGCATCTCGCGTGATGTGACTTTTGATGAGTCTCGCTCTTACTACCCCCGTCCTTCTTCCTCAAGCTTCTTTGTGGACGATATTTCCTTTCTTCTTCTCCCAGATACACCCGCTATGTGCCTCATGTTTCACTTCCTCCTTCTGCACCTCTCATGCCTTCTTATTCCCCACCAACACCATCTTCCCCATCCTCCTCCTCCACATCTCCACCATCATCTCCCGTCCGTCGCCCTCTCTCACCGTTTCCTCTCCACTATACATGTCGCCCTCGTTCTGAGGATGCTTCTCCTGACGCGCCTTCCACCTCTGGTGCTCCTTCTTTCACGCCTCCCCCGCTTCATAACCTCCGTGCTCGGCCTCGCCCCCCGCCTGATCGCTACTCTCCTGATCGGTACGGTCTCTCTGTTCTTGCTGAGCCCACTTCCTATCGGACTACCATGACTCAGCCTGAATGGCAACTTGCGATGACCGAAGAGCTTGCTGCCCTTGAGCGCTCAGGCACATGGGATTTGGTTCCTCTCCCTTCCGGTGTTCGTCCCATCACCTGCAAGTGGGTCTACAAGATTAAGACTCGCTCTGATGGTTCTCTTGAGTGCTACAAAGCTCGTCTTGTGGCCCGTGGTTTTCAGCAGGAGTAGGGACGCGATTATGATGAGACTTTCGCTCCTGTGGCCCACATGACCACTGTCCGCACTCTCCTTGTTGTGGCTTCTGTTCGTCATTGGCCTATCTCTCAACTTGATGTCCAGAACGCCTTTCTCAATGGCGAGTTGCGTGAGGAGGTTTATATGCAGCCACCACCGGGGTACTATGCCCCTGATGGTATGGTCTGTAGACTTCGGCGCTCCCTCTATGGTCTTAAACAGGCCCCTCGTGCCTGGTTTGAGCGCTTCGCTTCTGTGGTGACTGCCACTGGTTTCTTGCCCAGTGATCATGATCTCGCGTTGTTTGTTCACACGTCTCCTCGTGGTTGAACTCTTCTCCTTCTCTATGTTGATGACATGATCATCACTGGTGACGACTCTGAGTACATTGCCTTTGTTAAGGCTCGCCTTCGCGACCAGTTTCTCATGACTGATCTTGGTCCACTTAGCTATTTTCTTGGGATTGAGATCTCCTCGACCTCTGATGGCTTCTACATCTCCCAAGAAAAAAAAATTCAGGATCTTCTTGCTCGCGCTGCTCTCGGTGATGAGCGCACCGTTGTGACTCCTATGGAGCTCAACGTTCAGCTTCGTGCCTCTGATGGTGACCCTCTTCCTAATCCCACTCGCTATCGTCACCTCGTTGGCAGTCTTGTCTATCTTGCTGTTACGCGTCCTGACATCTCCTATCCTATCCACATCCTGAGTCAGTTTGTTTCAGCCCCCACCTCTGTCCACTATAGTCACCTCCTCCGTGTTCTACGATATCTTCGTGGCACAATCTCTCAGCGCCTTTTCTTTCCCCGCTCCAGTTCTCTTGAGCTCCAGGCCTACTCTGATGCTACCTGGGCTAGTGATCCCTCTGATCGACGCTCGCTATCTGCTTACTGTGTCTTTCTTGGTGGCTCTCTTATTGCCTGGAAGACAAAGAAACAGACTGCAGTTTCTCGCTCGAGTACAGAGGCTGAGTTGCGGGCCATGGCTATGTTGACGGCTGAGGTGATCTGGTTACGGTGGTTACCTGAGGATTTTGGTGTGTATGCTACTACCTCGACTCCCTTATTGTCAGACAGTACTGGTGCTATAAGTATTGAGCGTGACCCGGTGAAGCATGAGCTCACCAAGCACATCGGTGTGGATGCCCATTTTGTGCGTGCTGTTGTGCAAGATCAGACTCTCGCTCTTCACTATGTGCCCGCTGAGTTACAGTTGGCTGACTTCTTCACGAAGGCACAGACTCGAGCGCAGCATACCTTTTTCCTCTCCAAACTCAATGTTGTTGATCCACCATGAGTTTGAGGGGGGTGTTAGATGTGTATAGTCCCTTTTCGGTGTATCCCCATTGTATAAGGGGTTTTCTGCACTTTGACACACATGTATATGTAATGGCCTTTGGCCCTCGGTAAAGCTAAGTTGCTCATTCCTAACAATTTTCACGATGGTTTTATTATCTCGACTATAATCTTGTAAATGATATTTTTGCAAGATAAATAAATAGTTAACTGTGCAATTCATTGACTAAAATTCCTTAACTGCATACCGGGAGATATGCACCTTTTCTGCTGGCTAATTTATTTTGTTGATGCTTTTTGTACTTTATTATTACCATGAAGTAATATGAAGCTCTCGCCACAGCAAAGGTAACAACAGGGTTATGGTAAACAATAAATTTCTGTTGTGATGAAAGCGCACAAGCCTGAACGAATCAACTTAGCATGATTTTTCTCTACTTTTTAGAATGTAGCTAGTAATGTGTTATATTCAGTTTATGTAATCCCAACCTCAATTTTGGTCTATATAGGATAAATAATAGCATAAATGATTCGATACTGGATGCTTAATTTTTTCCACTTGTAAAAATGTCTTACAAGCAGGAGAGATGATAGTAGGACCATCAAAAGCGCTTTTCATGGATGAAATATCAACTGGGCTGGACAGTTCTACTACCTTCCAAATTGTTTCTTGTCTCCAACAGCTAGCTCATATATCAGAGTCTACCATACTGGTCTCACTCCTTCAACCAGCACCAGAGACTTATGAACTTTTTGATGATATTATCTTGATGGCTGAAGGACAAATCGTTTACCATGGCCATAAGGGCTACATTATGAGTTTCTTTGAATCATGTGGATTTAAATGCCCCGAAAGAAAAGGGAGCGCTGACTTCCTTCAAGAGGTATTTAGGAAAATACTGATTTACATAGTCTGAATTACTCATGTCAAAATAAGCGTCAATAGCATCTAGGAGGTCAGGTAAGCATGTTTCACCTTGACATCTAACAAAGTGTAAGATTTATACCTATAGTTTTGATGTGAATTCAATGAAAGTAAACAACTTATTTGTACTCTTTCTTACAATCATAAGGTAGTCCACTCTTAACAACTTATATATTACATAGGTCCTGTCAAAAAAAGATCAGAAACAATACTGGAGCCGCAACGAAGAAGGATATAATTTTGTTACAGTTGATCAATTCTGTGATAAGTTCAAAGCATCTCAAAGTGGTCAGAATCTTGCTGAGGAGCTTTCGAAGCCGTATGAAGAATCTAAAGGACATAAGAATGCCCTGTCCTTCAGTATCTACTCATTATCCAAGTGGGATCTACTCAAGGCATGTTTTGCACGGGAGCTCCTTCTTATGAAAAGGAATGCCTTCATCTACATATCAAAATCCATTCAGGTAAGCAAGTTGAGGCTATCTTTTGGAAAAAAAAATGTGATTGATGCATGGAAATTTTGTGCCTAGTTTTACAGTGTAAATTGCGTTCTAGTCTGTAAATGCAGAATCCTCAAATTACATGCATTATGCTCAGTATTAGTTACCGATTGAAATATTAGCAAAACCTAGTAGCAATGTGATGTAATAAACTTCTTGTGTTACTAAGGAGGTCTGCAGGTCGCAATAAAGCTTTCGCACTAAAAGTTGAGATCTGTGTTACACTTTCAACTCTCAAGTGAACTGCAGCATTAATATATATAGTACCTCCTCGGTTCCAAATAACTTGAAGTTTTAGGTTTATCCTAATTCAAACTTCTTTAAGTTCGACCAAGCCTATATGAAAATATACCAACATCGACAACACCAAATTAGTTTCAGTAGATTCATCATAAAATTTATTTTCATTCCATAAAGAAGTTTGACTTAGGACAAACCTCGAACTTCAAATAATTTGGAATGGAAGGAGTAGACAATAAAGGTAAAGATTGATGTCGTATGTAGCTCTAGTTGTGTTCAAATGCGAAATATTGTAGGATTAGGCCATTAGGGACTATGCGCTTAACACAGGGTACATGGACTAGCCATCTTGTAGTACTTTCTTCTACACACTGAGAACATTGAACTCTCGGACCATATAGAAGTCTACAGAAGGAACTTTCCCAGTATGTCAGCATCTTATTCTACATTCAGCTCCTACTCAGTGTGCAACTTCAGGACTTCAAATGCTCGTGTGCTTATATCATTACCTACACTAGCGCCACAGCTATAGGGTTTTTGGTTACAGTATTACTCCCTCCGTCTCAAAATAAGTGACTCAACTTTCTACGTACTTTGTACTAAAGCTAGTACAAAGTTGAGTCACTTATTTTGGGATGGAGGGAGTATTTGTTACAGTTTTCATTATAAAAATCGATGGAATTTACAGCTATGTCATGTTGCACTTTTCTCAACATGCCCTCCATAAGCTAACGTATGTATTTGTGCACTGCAGCTTGGATTACTTGCTGTTATTACTGGGACAGTATTTCTGCGCACACGTATGGGTGTTGACAGAATTCATGCTAACTATTATATGGGTTCACTCTTCTATGCACTCCTGCTGCTGATGGTGAATGGATTCCCTGAGCTTGCCATGGCAATTAACAGACTGCCGATCTTCTACAAACAGAGAGATGACTACTTCTATCCTGCATGGGCTTATGCAATACCATCTTTTATCCTAAAGATTCCAGTCTCTTTAGTTGAGTCAATAGCTTGGACAACAATATCCTACTACCTGATTGGCTATACCCCGGAAGCATCCAGGTAAAGTTATAATTATGTTGTAGAAACTAATTACCTCGTGGGATGGGAGCACTAATTCAACTACAACAACATTTCCATTGAGGAATTATTACCATTCACCCAACTCGAGTCATTCAGATGCGGAGTATAATCACCCAGTGAAAAATAAAAGATTCTTGCCAGTGAAAATAGTCCAAAATACAACATTGTTTATATTGGTTTTGCTGTGATCTGGTGTACTGTAGTCAAACATGAAAATCCCTTATCTAACACTATATTTACTTTTCTTTTAGACTTTCTTTCAGCAAAACTTAGGTTTTTCAGCTGCAATACTTGCTTTGTGGTAACATGCACGATTCTTGTGTTTAGATTTTTCTGTCAGCTCCTCGTCCTCTTCCTCATCCACACAGTAACTTTATCAATGTTTCGATGTGTGGCCTCATACTGTCAAACAATGGTGGCTGGTTCAGTCGGTGGTACAATGGCATTTCTAGCGACCCTTCTGTTTGGGGGTTTCATAATTCCTCGCTGTAAGACACTCCCGTATTTTCTTCCCACAAAAAGAAAACTCTCCCATTTCATATTGCTAACAAGAGACGAGTCCTAATTTCTTGCAAACGTAGGTTGTCCTCAATTATTAAACAAGAATCGCTAACATTTTCAGTGCCGCATTGCTACAGCATTTATGCCTAATTGGCTAAAGTGGGGATTTTGGCTTTCTCCATTGTCATATGGTGAAATAGGCTTAACTGGAAATGAGTTTTTGGCACAAAGATGGTTGGAGGTACACTTTGGCATACCAAGTATGAATTAATTGAAGAAACATGCAATATCAAAGGACACTAAAATTTCTATGTTGATAGATCAAGATATCTGGTGTAGCACTTGGAAGGAGGATCCTAATGGATCAAGGGCTAGACTTCTCCAGCTATTTTTACTGGATCTCAATTGGAGCATTGCTTGGGTTTACATTGTTGTTCAATGTAGGCTTCGCCATAGGCTTGACCATTAAAAAGGGTAAGTGTGACATGGCCGATATTGCATTAAGCTAAACAACTTAAATACTAGTATAATTTTCTAGTGTAACAGTGTCGCATGAATTGTAAACTCGATTAAGCATATGCTGGAGAAGTAAAACATTGGAAATGGAGCAAAAATAATTCCATTCATAAGAACATTCTGTTTTCTCTGGTTAGATATGCCACCTACTCTGACCTCCTATGAGCCTCTCAGTTCCAGGAACTTCTCGAGCCATTATCTCTCGCAATAAGCTTACCACATTTGATGGAAGAGACCAAGATAACAATGCGGAAAATAGGAGGCCTAAGTTACAAGCAGAGACTGCTTTGTCTCCAAATAGGACTGGTTAGTTGAATTCTACACCACACAATAGTGTCAATGGAATATAATCTTAATTTGACCTCAATAATTAAATCTTGTGCAGGGAGGATGGTATTGCCTTTCACGCCCCTTATAATATCATTCCAGGATGTCAACTACTATGTAGACACCCCTGCGGTAATTCAAATATAGTTAGAACATCTGTGAAAGCATGACCGGAGAACTTAGAGCCATACCAAGGGCTGACCACTAATAGGTAAGTATTTCTTCATTGCAGGAAATGAGGGAGCATGGTTACATGGAAAAGAAACTACAGCTACTCCACAATATCACAGGAGCATTCCAGCCAGGGGTTCTCTCGGCACTCATGGGGGTTACTGGAGCGGGAAAAACAACACTCCTTGATGTTCTTTCTGGAAGGAAAACTGGTGGTGTTATTGAAGGGGATATAAGAATAGGAGGGTATCCTAAAATTCAGCAGACTTTTGCTAGGATATCAGGCTACTGTGAACAAACTGATGTCCATTCCCCACAGATCACACTGGGTGAATCGGTTGCATATTCAGCCTGGTTGCGCCTTCCACCAGAAGTTGATGCAAAAGCAAGAAATGTGAGCTATGTTTATCTCTCTTGTTGAAAATACAATATGGTATTGGAGCCAAGAGGTCTCGAGTTCAAGACCCTGCCAATGCAGTACTAAAATTTATATTTGTGGCCTACATCAATCCCATGTCTAAGGCCTAAAGGAGCCTAGACCCGAGAGGGAGTGTTGAAAATACATTGCCTTCCTTACTCCGTCAGTTTGGACTTTTGGAGTAACTAGTTAGAGCATTAATTCAATATCTCTAACGAAAGTAAAGCTACAAATACGTGAATCTATATAAAAAGAATAAATGTGTAGTGTACAGGGTTTGCATTCTTGTATTCTAGCCTCATATGTGGTTGGAACAGTTGAGACAAAAATGTGAGCTCACCCGTATTCCTTTCCCTCTCAGGAATTTGTGAACGAAGTTCTTGAAACAATTGAGTTGGACGAAATTAGAGATTCTTTGGTCGGAATACCAGGGGTAAATGGACTATCAACAGAGCAAAGGAAACGGCTCACGATTGCAGTCGAGCTCGTGTCTAACCCCTCGATCATATTTATGGACGAGCCAACATCAGGCTTGGATGCAAGGGCAGCTGCTATTGTCATGCGTGCAGTGAAGAATGTTGCAGACACAGGTCGAACGGTTGTGTGCACCATTCACCAACCAAGTATCGATATATTTGAGGCATTTGATGAGGTAACTACTTTATATATATACCCCTCTCCGGGATTCTCATTCTAGGCATCAAGAAATATTTTTTTTATTACTCCCTCTGTTCGTTTTCATAAGACGTTTTGGACAGCTAGCTTTGAACTGTTTTGGGTACTATCTGAATTGTCTAAAACGTCTTATAAAAGTGAACAGAGGAAGTAATAGAAATGGTAATTTTCCAGGTATATTTAATCCAGTGTAGATCTATCATATGTAGTATTATAAGGTGATGCATTGGATAAGAATGTCAAAAATCAGTTTTGATTAAATCAAACATGAAGTAACCAAGTGCAATGGAACTGTGAAGCATTTGTTCACCTTATACTGAAATAATTGGAAGTAACTATGGAATAAGTTAACTATTAGACATGGAACAAAATTGGTTGCTACCTCAGATAGACCCCTTAACACTTTATCGGCAGGAACTGAAAGTTATCAAGCCATACTAACAGACTACTTAAAGAACCCCAAATTAAGTCCAATACAGAGCCTGCCTCAGACTAAAGTTTTTGAGAAGGTAACAGTGATATTACCGAAAAAGGCTTTCGCCCCGCTTTATAAATAAAGCAACCACCAAGCAACAAGTACCAAGGTAACAACGGAACACAACACACACCGACACAAAGCCGCCGCAGGTAGGGTCCAACACACACAGATCCAAGTTCAGCTGTGGGCACAGCATAACAAGCCCAGCGCAAACTCACTACGAAATGTCCCAAGGCAGCGGCGGCGAAGCACGAAGGCAGCGATCTAATCTGGTTTCGAAGGTGGCGGGGGAAGCGGTGGAGCCAACCGGAGAGCCATCGCGCGAAGCTGAGTGATGATGGAGGTGATGGCGTCTCTCTCCCTGGGACGGCTAAGCGGCCGCCAAAGCTGCAAGTAACCAGACCATTTGAACAAAGCGTCAGTAGCACGACGAAGAGGAATATGCTGAATCACAAGTTTATTCCTAACAGTCCACAGCGTCCAGGCAAGGACCCCAATGGTCAGCCACCTAATGTGGCGTAACACGGGTGGGATCGCCTGGAGTTCGGCAAAGAGAGCGGGGAAGTTGTTGTGGTCCCAGCTTCCACCCACAATCTCGCTGAAACAGCTCCATAGGAACTGCGCGAACACACAGGAGAAGAAGATATGGTTTGAGTCTTCTTCGGTCCCGCAGAGCGGGCAAAGCCCATCTCCAGGGCCATTGCGTTTCAGAACCTCAACGCCAGAGGGGAGGCGGCCGCGAATCCATTGCCACAAGAAGATCCTAATTTTGAGGGGGAGGCGAATCTCCCAAATGGAGGAGAGCGCCTCATGGCCAGGAGAAGGGGCGATGGCCAGGTATAGAGATTTGGTGGAGAATTGACCGAAAAGCTCAAGCCGCCAATTTGCACGGTCGACGTCTGTCGTGAGATCAGGCTCGTGGAGTGCAATCAAGTCGAGCAGCTCCTGCCAGTCCGCGTTCTCATCCAGGCCAAATGGTCGCCGGAACGCAAGTTGCCCAAGGTCAGCAAGGGCGGTCGCCACCGAAATACGAGGGGCAACCGCGACGGAGAACAAGTCTGGGAAGCGGGCTGCAAGAGGCGTGTCTCCAACCCATCTATCGAACCAGAACAACGTGGCGGAGCTGGACCCAATCGCTATCGAGGTCCCGATCCGGAGGACAGGGAGGAGCTGAATGATGGATTGCCAGAACTAAGAGCCCCCAGATCGCTGGCAAAAGGCGAGAGGCTGGCCACGGAGGTATTTCTGCTGAATAATGTGGAGCCATAGGCCACCATCTCCGTTGGCAATCCGCAAAAGCCACCGAGTCAGGAGGGCAATATTCATGCGCTTGGAGGACATAATCCCGAGTCCGCCCTGGTTATGAGGTTTGCAGATCTCAGACCACCTAACCATGTGGTACTTCTGCTTATCACCCTCGCCGGCCCAGAAAAAACGCCCCTGAACAGTGGCAATCTCGTGGTGAAGGGTCTCCGGAAGGCTGTAGAAGCTCATGATGAATAGAAGAAGGCTAGAGAGGGACGAGTTAATGAGCACCGTACGAGCTGCTTTCGAAAGCCACTGACCCTGCCAGGGCTCAATACGGTGCTGAAGCTTCCCCACGGTGGGGCGCAGCTCAGCCACCCGTAAGCCTGGAGTCGCTAATGGGGATCCCCAAATAATTCGTGGGGAAGGACCCGAGCTGGCAATTAAGCCTATCCGCAATGCTCTGCCGCTCATCTTGGGCGTAGCCCAAGACCATCACCTCGCTCTTGGCGAAGTTGATCCTAAGGCCAAACATCTGCTGGAAGCAGAGGAGGAACTTGAGGTTCGAAATATCACTCTCCGACCCCTCCATCATAATGATGGTGTCATCCGCATATTGGAGAAGGGAAAGCCCGTTTCCCCCAACTAGATGCGGCACTATCCCCTTAATGTGACCTGCCGCCTTGGCCTTATCTAGGATGGCCGCCAGAGCATCGACAACCATGTTAAACAGGAGTGGGGAGAAGGGATCACCCTGGCGAACCCCACAGAATGTGTGGAAGAAAGGGCCGATCTCCCCATTGATGTTCACCGCGGTGCCTCCCGAGGATACCAACTGCATCACTCGGGTTATCCACCTGTCGTCAAAGCCCTTACGGAGCAGGCATTCCCGAAGGAAGGGCCAGCTAACTGCATCGTATGCCTTGTGGAAGTCCAATTTCAAGAAGACTGCTTTGAGGTGTTTGGAGTGCACCTCATGGAGAGCTTCGTGGAACACCAAGACCCCATCAAGGATATACCGGCCCTGAATGAAGGCCGACTGGTCTGGATGGGTTATCCGGCCGGCAATAGGGGCCACCCTAATGGCGTACCCCTTCGCGAGGATGCGGAAGATGACATTAATCACCGTAATCGGCCGGAACTGTCGGATGTCCGAGGCCCCAGTCACTTTGGGGGTGAGTGTGATCACCCCGTAGTTCAGCCGAGCCAGGTCAATGGACCCAACAAAGAACTCGTCAAATAGGGCCATCACCTCAGGCTCGATTACCTCCTAGAAAGTCTGAAAGAATTTTACTGGGAGGCCATCTGGGCCGGGAGCCGAGGCGGGGTTCATGCCCTTAATAGCCGCCCAAACCTCCGCCTCCGTGAATGGGGCTGTGAGGGACGCGTTATCCTCAGGCGAGACGCATAGGTGGGCCGACCAGATATCAAGCGCCAGGGCAAGACCTCCCCGAGGGGGGGGGGGCAGAGAATAGGTCTCTGTAGAAGCCGTCTACATGAGCTCGGATGTCCTCCGGTCGCTGCAGGAGGGACTCTCCATCCCACAAGAGGGGGATGGAGTTACGGCGTCTACGGCCGTTAGCGATGGCCTGGAAGTAGGCAGTATTGGCGTCCCCCTTGAGGACCCAATTCTGCGTACCGAGTAGGCGCCAGTATGCCTCCTCGTCAGTGTAAATGACTGTGAGCTGGTCTTCCAAGTCATACCTAAGCATCCATTCGTCTGTTGAGAGGCCCGCGGCGTCAGCACGTAGGTTGAGGGCCTGGATGCCCTCGAGAAGGGCTTTCTTCCTCTCACGGATGTCCCGGCCCACGTTGGAACCCCACCCTTTCATAAACTGCCGTGACCGCTTGGCGCAGAAATGCCAGGAGTCCACGGCGGACAGAGCACATGGGGCGCATTCCGCGCCTCGCGCCATCGGGCGGCCACCGCAGCGGAGAAGCCCGGTTGACGCAACCAGAAGGTTTCGAAGCGGAAACGCGCGGGGGGGGGGGGGGGGGGGGAGGAGGACGCTCATTCTCGAAGAGATGAGAAGGGGGACGTGATCGGAACCAATCCGCGTAACCGCCCAAGCGACGCTAGGGGACAACGAATGTCCCACTCAGGGGAGGCGAAGACCCGATCCAGAACCGAGCGAGTGGGATCAACTTGGCGGTTTGTCCAAGTGAACCTGGCCCCGACTCAATCGAGCTCTCGCAACCCCATGTCTGCGATGCAATCATTGAACATTTGCATCCGAGGGAAGTTCACTAAATTATTGCTCTTGTCTTCTGCTGATCTAATGAGGTTGAAATTGCCGCCCACTATCACCGGAAGCTGGGCGGCTGCAACCTTTGTACGGAGCTCGGTGAGGAAGGACTCCGAGCGGCGGTGGTCGGCAGGCCCATAAACAGCAATGGTTTCCCATTTGAAGTTGATGGCCCTCTCGAAGACCTCCATGCTAACGAAGAACTCGCCTCGGTCCATGCTTCCAACCTCAAAGGTGGCATCCTTTAAGAGCCTAGTAGGATGCCACCCGAGTGGCCCGCACTCCCACTAGAAGGGAGCCAATGCCACGAACAAGTCGGAGCTTAGATGCTCAAGCTCCGACAGGGAGAATTCCGTACGCATGTTCTTGAATGGCCACAATGTCGATTCGTTCGGAGCGCATGTAATCGATGAGTTGGCGGCGCTGACCATCTTGGCCGAAGCCGCGGATGTTCCAGAAAAGGGCTCGCATCACGCATCCATCGGGGGGCTGCTTGACCCCAAGACACGTGAGGCGCTTTGAGCGCGGAGGGCGGCGGTGCGGGAGCGGGTGCGTCCCTGGATGACAGCCGGGGCGGGCGTCGCGAGGGGAGGGGCGCTCGGGGCAGCCCCAAAGGGGGTGCCCGAGGTAGGAGGGGGGGCGTGCACGGGCCTCGGCAAGGCGGCCATCAAGGATCTCCCATGCACGGATGGCCTCGATCTGAACCCCCCCCCCCCCTGAACACTATGGCCGAATCCGCCGCCACCTTAGCGAGGTGGCCAAGCGGAGCCGACACCAAAGCAGAAAAGGAACAAGTAGCAGAAGTGGCCGGGACGGACGGGGTACCTGGCTCGAGGTTCCGGGCAGCGGCCCGGAGGGCAGCCTGCTCGGGGACAGGTAGGGCCGGGCTGCCAGCCGGGCTGGACGCCTCAATCCGAGCACTGCGACGCGAGGTCACCGGGGATGAGGTCGACCTGCCCTGCCTGGAGTAGGCCGCAGTCCGGGGGGGAGGCGGTGGGCCGGCCACCGGAGTGGTCACCACCACCGCCAGCCCCATGGCGGTGGCGCACGGAGTCGCCAGCGGGGGAGCAGGGAGCGCCGGGCAGGAACCAGGGGAGGGTGGCGGAGCCGGAGTCACGGCCACCGTCGGAGGTGGGGAGACCGGCCCCCCAACCGGGCTGGAAGCCACCACCGTGAGCACAGGAGGAGTCGGGGTCGCAACCGGGCCCGACGCCCCCAGAGTCTCCAGCTAGGGAGGGGCAGCCACGGCGGGGGGGGGGGGGGCGGGGGGGGGGGGGGGGGGGCGGGGCCGGGTCAGCCAGGTCGGTTGAGCCGGGGGAGAGGGCGAAGATGCCGAGGGTAGTACCGTCGGGGAAGATGCTGGGAAGACCTGAAGGCTCACGTCCGAGGCGTCGAAGCAGTCGTCATCAGGGGGCAGGGGATCCGCTGCGCGGGAACGGCCGGCCCCGGTACCGCCCCTAGCAGTCGAAGCGGGAGGCTGGTCGTGCGGACTGTCCTTGAAGCCGTCGTCATCATCCTCCGAGCCAGAGGGGTGGCCGTGGCGAGGGTCACGGTCGCTGCGGTGGCCACCATCGCCTCCCCCAGCAGAGCCGCCCTCCAGAAAGCTATCGTCGGGGATGCGGGGGCGGCCAATGTGGTTGGGCGGCTCGGGAGAGATGCGGAAGTCGAAGCCCTGGTCGTTGAAGAACACACGAACCGTGCCACGGAGTCTGGATGAATCAAGGGATTTGACCTTGACCCGGACCTCCTCTTCCTTACGGAGGGAGAGCTCATCCACCACGACCACCTTGCCAAGGATGCGGGACATGTTCCGAATGACCCACTCGGAGCGTGCAATGTCAGGGAGGCCGCCGATGAGGATCCATGTCGTGTCCAGGACTGCGACCGCCAGGGGGTCCTGCACCGGCACGGAGATGTCCACCACTAGCTTGTGGAGGGCTAGGGTGATGTCTCCGCTGCGAGTGCCGTAGCCGTGGCTGACCGCGTCCGAGAAGACGACCGAGATCTGACCTCCCGGCAGCATGGAGACCTGCCAATCCCAGGAGCAGTGGTAGAGGTGGTTGAGATCGGTCTCGATCATCTCCGGCGAGGCCACCCATCCTTCACGGTGACAACGGCCAAGAGCGATGGAGAAGGGGCGGGGATGTCAGGCACCTCGATGTGGAAGTAACCGAGGCCCTCAATCCCGTGCTCATACATCATCAGCTCCTCAGCCACCGGGCGGTCGGGGCAAAGGAAGGCTGGATGGTCCGGGTCGGAGCAGAGGTAGCAGCACTGAGGACGCGTGCACACAACCTGAGAGTGGCCGGAGAGGCCGCGATTGAAGCACTTGACGAGGTCGGCGGAGAGGTCGTCGGGTAGGAGGGCGGTCGTAGTCGAGGCAGCCGGATCGCGAGAGGGGCCAGTGGCCGGGGCAGCACCATTAGCCCGCGCAAGGCCACGCTTCTTCTTGCGCTTGCCCCTAGGGCGGCCGCGACCCGCACCATTGCCGGCCGGGGGGAGGTGCGGCTCCCCGCGGGGTGGCTGGTACCGGCGCACCTTGGAGGAGGCGGGCGGAGGGTCCAGCAGGCCCTGGGAGCGGGCGGGGGAGCGCGGGCGGCCGCCGCGAGCCAGGGAGCGGCTCGGCTCCCGCCGGCGCGACAGAGAAGGCGACCGACGACGCGGTTCGTGCCGGTCCGCGGCCGGAGGAGGCGAGCGGGAGCGGGAGCATTTTTACAGAATGAAACGGTACCTCTGTTGTATTATTTAAATTGATGAAAACAAGCTGACACGTTCGTTCACAGGATAGAAACTCCCACATTAACTGGAGGAAAGAGAAAACTATGTACAGCAGTTATCCTGGTTGTGTTTTAGCAGTGCCAATTAAGTAAAAGAAGATCATGATAGCTGCATATGTTTTAATTTATGAGTATGAAAGTTCTGTAGCAAATGAAACTCTATTTCTGAAAATACATATGTATTTTCTAATGCATAATCGTGTAATCATGTGGGCAATTCAGATAAAGCCTACACCTTAGTTCCAAGTAATTTAGATGCACTATTAATCATAAGTTCATTAACCAAAATAAATCCATATATAAGTGAAGTGCCATATTTACTAATTAGCTTCTCATATGTATCTAGTTGATGCTGATGAAAAGGGGTGGAGAGTTGATCTATGCTGGGCCAGTTGGACACCATTCATGTGAAGTCATCCAGTATTTCCAGGTAATTATTAATCTTAATTTGTCCTTACACAAAATAACTAAGTACATGCACATATAATTTGTATCACACATTTATATGTGATGCAAGTCAATTTAAACATATCATTTACCTGACCTAATTATATTTTGTTTGCATCTCTTTCTATTATGTACTATTCTGAACCCATTCTCCAGTCCTCATGATTTTGCAATCTACATAATACATGAAGGGGCAAGCAATATTAATCACAGAAGGCTATACTCAGTTCACCACCTGCTTGTGTTATACAAACTAGTGAAATTATTTTCTTTATTCTTTCTAGGAAATACATGGGGTTCCCAGTATCAAGGACAAGTACAACCCATCAACATGGATGCTAGAAGTTACTTCTACATCTATGGAACTTCAACTGGGAGTAGATTTTGCACAAATCTACAGGGACTCATCAATGTGCAAGTAAGTCAATTTCGAAGAAACATTGCTTGTAAAACAGATTGAAAGTTTTGATCAGAATACCTGAGAAAAACAAAACAGGCTTGTGATCTCAAAAATGAGTTTTGACCAGAATGGAATATAAGCATGGGTTACCATAGCATACTTAACAGACATACCATTTAGTACTTAAATTTCTTTTAGCGCAATATTCATGCTAACCAGTATGTAAATTTTGTGACCAAAGGGACAAGGACATGCTGGTGAAGCGCTTGAGCATACCAGTTCCTGGTACAAGTGACCTCCATTTCCCAACCCAGTTTCCGCAGAAGTTTCGGGAGCAATTCAAAGCTTGCCTCTGGAAGCAGTGTTTGTCATATTGGAGAACTCCTTCTTACAACCTGGTGCGGATGGTATTCATAACAGTGGCCTGCATTTTCTTTGGTGTGTTATTCTGGCAGAAAGGCAACATCAACCACATGTACGTAAGCCATCTCTTAATTATGCCTCTTAACTGATGCATGTATGATGGAAGCATATGATTGAAGTTGCTTGTTTTGTTTGAGGGTAGAAACGACCAGCAAGGTCTCATCACCATATTGGGGTGCATGTATGGAACTACTCTGTTCAGTGGCATCAACAACTGCCAATCAGTGATGCCTTTTGTCTCCGTTGAACGCTCCGTCGTGTACAGGGAGAGGTTCGCAGGGATGTACTCTCCTTGGGCCTACTCCTTTGCGCAGGTCCTATTAATCACATGAAGATTACTATCTTCAGATAGATTTTATTACTGCTATGTTCAGATATTGACTTATCTTTTTTGGGGATAGGTTGCCATGGAGATACCTTATGTGCTGGTGCAGGTAGTGATCTTCATGTTGATAGCATATCCGATGATAGGGTACGAGTGGACAGCAGCAAAGTTCTTTTGGTTCATGTACACCATGTTGTGCACGCTGTTCTACTTCCTCTACCTGGGAATGATGATTGTGTCGCTCACCCCCAACATCCAAATCGCTTCCATACTTGCATCCATGTTTTACACCCTACAGAACCTCATGTCTGGGTTCATCGTGCCTGCGCCTGTAAGTAAAGCCATCTTAACTCTAGTACTAGTATTAACCATTACAAAATAATGGTGCTTACAAAAAATACATAAACATATGGCAGCAAATACCAAAATGGTGGATATGGCTCTACTACATCTCCCCAATGTCATGGACGCTCAATGTCTTCTTCACCACGCAGTTCGGAGATCACGACGACAGGATGATCGATGTATTTGGAGAGACCAAATCCGTCGCAGCATTCATGAGGGACTACTTTGGTTTTCGCCGTGACCTGCTGCCACTGGCAGCGGTGGCCCTGGCAGCATTCCCTGTCCTCTTTGCCGTCCTCTTTGGTTACAACATCTCAAAACTCAACTTCCAAAGGCGATAGACAAACACATTTTCATAGTAGTAAAACAGTAGCACGATATAGAATAGATATTGCAAACACACATATCTCTGTGTGTTAAAATTGAAAGCCCGCTTACCAACACGAAGAGGTCAGTGTATGTACTTTTGTGTAAATGGGATATATAGCAGAACAAAATTCCAGTAGTAGCTAGTATTCGAGAAGATGTGCGATATTGTCGTTAACAGACACTTAGGCACTTTCACTCTAGCCTATCTCATTTAGTATTATTATTGTAAATCATTTGTTATTATTGTGAATATATTTGCAATACAAGTTTTGTAGTGATGAAAAACCACAACGCACAACCCTGACAATTTTCATGAGCAGAATAGAATTGGTATTTTGCTGGGACGGAGGAAAAGCCCACCCCGCTCCGCCCCCGAGTCGCTCCTGCGGGCAACTCCGGGCGGCAACCCTAGCGCCGTCGCCCCCCGCTCCTCGCCTCGGCCTCCCCTTCCTCGCCGTCGCAAGGCCGCATGACGTAGGCGGCGGCGGGGCGCCCCTCCTGTCCGCCGACATCGGGAGGCAACCCTCTCCTGCTCCGACTCCCTTCCCTTCCCCCGGCGTCATGGTGGCCCGCCGGAGTGGCCTCCCACCCCCCCCCCCCCCCCCCCCCCCCGTCCAACGACGGCTTGTGGGGCTCCGGGGCATTGGGGTGCTCTGGCGGCGGATCTGGGTGTGTCTGCCCAGATCAGGTTGGTGGTGGCGGTTGGTGGCGGCGGGGACGGCTGGCGGCCTGCTAAGGTGGTGGTGTTGCTGCTGGTGGATGTGATGCTCTGGTGGGGTGGTAGGGCTCCCGTGGTGTTGGCTAGGGCATGGAGGCGCATGATCTGTGGTGGTGGTTAGCGTCCCGGTGGCTTCTTCTTGGGGCCGGCGGGTGGTGCGGGTTAGGGCAGCGGCTTGGCGTGGCGGCTGCTCTGGCCATGGGCAGTAGTGCCGCAGTGAGGTCCGGACGGTGGCCTCTCTGCTGCGCGGTGCTACACGGTAGCTTGGCGAGGAGCATGCCCGGCAGATCCGACGCTTGGAGCTCGGCGGGCGGCGCGGGTTGGGCAGTGATACGTCTCCATCGTATCTATAATTTTTGATTGTTCCATGCCAATATTCTACAACTTTTATATATACTTTTGGCAACTTTTTATACTATTTATGGGACTAACATATTGATCCAGTGCCCAGTGCCAGTCCTTATTTGTTGCATGTTTTTTGTTTCGCAGTAAATCCATATCAAACGGAGTCCAAATGGGATAAAAACTGACGGAGATTTTTTTTTGAAATATATGTGAATTTTGGGAAGTGAAATCAACGCGATACGATACTCGAGGGGCCCACGAGGCAGGGGGTGCGCCCCTGACCCTTGTGAACACCCCGTAAGGCGGTTGGTGCCCTTCTTTCGCCGCAAGAAAGCTAATATCCGGATAAAAATCGTGTCCAAAATTCAGCCCAATCAGAGTTACGGATCCCCGGGAATTTAAGAAATGGTGAAAGGGCAGAATCAGGGAACGCAGAAACAGAGAGAGATAGAGAGCTTCATGTGCTTCACTTATATCTTTTGAGTATGGCTTTATAGAATGCTTCATGTGCTTCACTTATATCTTTTGAAGTTTGGATTGCCTGTTTCTCTTCACATAGAAAACCGCCATTTGTAGAATGCTCTTTTGCTTCACTTATATTTGTTAGAGCGTGGGCATATCTTTTGTAGAAATAATTAAACTCTCTTGCTTCACTTATATCTATTTAGAGAGATGACAGGAATTGGTCATTCACATGGTTAGTCATAAAATCCTACATAAAACTTGTAGATCACTGAATATGATATGTTTGATTCCTTGCAATAGTTTTGCGATATAAGGATGGTGATATTAGAGTCATGCTAGTGGGTAGTTGTGGATTGTAGAAATACTTGTGTTGAAGTTTGTGATTCCCGTAGCATGCACGTATGGTGAACCGTTATGTAACGAAGTTGGAGCATGAGGTATTTATTGATTGTCTTCCTTATGAGTGGCGGGCGGGGATGAGCGATGGTCTTTTCCTACCAATATATCCCTCTAGGAGCATGCGCGTAGTACTTTGTTTCGATGACTAATAGATTTTTGCAATAAGTATGTGAGTTCTTTATGACTAATGTTGAGTCCATGGATTATATGCACTCTCATCCTTCCATCATTGCTAGCCTCCTCGGTACCGTGCATTGCCCTTTCTCACCTCGAGGGTTGGTGCAAACTTCGCCGGTGCATCCATACCCCGTGATATGATACGCTCTGTCACACATAAACCTCCTTATATCTTCCTCAAAACAGCCACCATACATACCTATTATGGCATTTCCATAGCCATTCCGAGATATATTGCCATGCAACTTCCATCATCATCAGATACATGACTTGAGTATTTATTGTCATATTGCTTTGCATGATCGTAAGATAGCTAGCATGATGTTTTCATGGCTTGTCCATTTTTCGATGTCATTGCTACGCTAGATCATTGCACATCCGATACACCGCCGGAGGCATTCATATAGAGTCATATCTTTGTTCTAGTATCGAGTTGTAATATTGAGTTGTAAGTAAATAAAAGTGTGATGATCATCTTTATTAGAACATTGTCCCATGATAAAAATAAAAGTGGCCAAAGAAGCCCCCCCCCCAAAAAGATAGAGGCCAAAGAAGCCTACAAAAAAAGAAAAAAAGAAAAAAAAAAGAAAGAAGGGACAATGTTACTATCCTTTTACCACACTTGTGCTTCAGAGTAGCACCATGTTCTTCATATAGAGAGTCTCTTGAGTTATCACTTTCATATAGTAGTGGGAATTTTCATTATAGAACTTGGCTTGTATATTCCAACGATGGGCTTCCTCAAATGCCCTAGGTCTTCATGAGCAAGCAAGTTGGATGCACACTGTGATAGCCTGGCTTATTAGGGATGATAGACTACTCATATCAATAAGAAATTCCTTCTTATCCGGGAGCCCATTCGGACAGAACTCCAAAGTTAAGCGTGCTCAGCTTGGAGTAGTTCAGGATGGGTGACCGAGCGGGAAGTTGCTCCTGGGTGTGCACGAGTGAGGACAAAGTGTGCAGAAAAGACAAGTATTGATCTGTGGGGCTAGTCTAGATCCCGCCAGGAGTAACGACCACCGGCGGGTGTGTCCGAGGCGTTATAAGTTGGTATCAGAGCTGACCCTCGCGGTTACACGGATGTTTGCGGACAGGTGCGCGGTCATGTTGTTCATGACGTTTGTGACCCGTCGTGGCACACGGAATGGCACATGTACTGGACTGGATGCACAGACGTATGTGCCAAGAGGGAACGTTCATGTGGCCCGACGAGGACGTGGTTCCTCTGAGTGGGGGTGTATGTGATAGCCTGGCTTATTAGGGATGATAGACTACTCATATCAATAAGGAATTCCTTCTTTTCCGGGAGCCCATTCGAACAGAACTCCAAAGTTAAGCATGCTCAGCTTGGAGTAGTTTCAGGATGGGTGACCGACCGGGAAATTGCTCCCTGGTGCACACGAGTGAGGACAAAGTGTGCAGAAAAGACTAGTATTGATCTGTGGGGCAGTCTAGATCCCGCCAGGAGTAACGACCACCGGCGGGTGTGTCCGGGGCGTCTCCATAGCCCGTTGATTAGCCGCGTTGATGTGAGACTTTCTCCCTTTTTGTCTTCTCCACACAACCTCCACCATCATATTCTATTCCACCTATAGTGCTATATCCATGGATCACGCTCATGTATTGCGTGAAAGTTGAAAAGGTTTGAGAACGTCAAAAGTATGAAACAATTGCTTGGCTTGTCATCGAGGTTGTGCATGATTTGGATATTTTATGTGGTGAAGATGGAGCATAGTCAGGCTATATAATTTTGCAGGGATAACTTTCTTGGGCCATGTTATTTTGAAAAGACATGATTGCTTTATTAGTATGCTTGAAGTATTATTATCTTAATGTCAAATGATAGACTATTGCTTTGAATCACTCGTGTCTTAATATTCATGCCATGATTAGATTACATGATCAAGATTATGCTAGGTAGCATTCCACATCAAAAATTATCTTTTTTATCATTTACCTACTCAAGGACGAGCAGGAATTAAGCTTGGGGATGCTGAGTCTCCGTCGTACCTATAACTTTTGATTGTTCCATGCCATTATTGTACAACTTTTATATACTTTTGGCAACTTTTTATACTATTTTTGGGACTAACATATTGATCCAGTGCCTAGTGCTAGATCCTGTTTGTTGCATGTTTTTTGTTTCGCAGTAAATGCATATCAAACGGAGTCCAAACGGGATAAAAACTGATGAAGATTTTTTTTGGAATATATGTGAATTTTGAGAAGTGAAATCAACGCGATACGATGCTCGAGGGGCCCACGAGGCGGGGGGCGTGCCCCTGACCCTCGTGGACACCCCATAAGGCAGTTGGTGCCCTTTTTTCGCCGCAAGAAAGCTAATATCCGGATAAAAATCGTGTCCAAAATTCAGCCCAATCAGAGTTACGGATCCCCGGGAATTTAAGAAATGGTGAAAGGGCAGAATCAGGGAACGCAGAAACAGAGAGAGACAGATCCAATCTCGGAGGGGCTCTTGCCCCTACGCCGCCATGGAGGCCATGGACCAGAGGGGAAACCCTTCTCCAATCTAGGGGTAAGGTCAAGGAAGAAGAATAATAAGAAGAAGGGGGGCTCTCTCCCCCTCTCTCCCGGTGGCGCCGGAACACCGCGGGGGTCATCATCACCGCAATCTACACCAACAACTTCACCGCCATCATCACCAACTCTTCCTTCCTCTATGCAGCGGTGTAACCCCTCTTTTACCCTCTGTAATCTCTACTTAAACATGGTGCTCAAGGCTATATATTATTTCCCAATGATGTATGGCTATTATATGATATTTGAGTAGATCCGTTTTGTCCTATGGGTTAATTAATGATCGTGATTGGTTTGAGTTGCATGTTTTATTATTGGTGCTGTCCTATGATGCTCTCCGTGTCGCGCAAGCATGAGGTATCCCCGCTGTAGGGTTTGCAATATGGTCATGATTTGCTTATGGTGGGTGGCCTGAGTGATAGAAACACAGACCCAAGTAAATAGGTTGTTTACGTATGGGAATAAAGAGGACTTGATGCCTTATAATGCTATGGTTGGGTTTTACCTTAATGATCTTTAGTAGTTGCGGATGCTTGCTAGAGTTCCAATCATAAGTGCATATGATCCAATAAGATAAAGTATGTTAGCTTATGCCTCTCCCTCAAATAAAATTGCAATAATGATTACCGGTCTAGTTATCGATTGCCTAGGGACAAATAACTTTCTTGTGTGACAAAAAGCTCTCTACTAAACCTAACTTAGTTGTGTATTTATCTAAACAACCCCTACTTTTTATTTACGTGCTCTTTATTATCTTGCAAACCTATCCAACAACACCTACAAAGTACTTCTAGTTTCATACTTGTTCTAGGTAAAGCGAACGTCAAGCGTGCGTAGAGTTGTATCGGTGGTCGGTAGAATTTGAGGGAATTTTTGTTCTACCTTTAGCTCCTCATTGGGTTCGACACTCTTACTTATCGAAAGAGGCTACAATTGATCCCCTATATTTGTGGGTTATCAAGCAATGGCCTAGTGTGGCTGCTGCTCCGACCGTGGGTGGCTCCACGATAGCTTGGCGGGTCGGCTACAGTGGCGGCTGACATTTTCGGCATCGGCTCGTCTGTAGGCGGTTTGTGTCGGCGTTCGATCCCTCTCCTCGTCTCCCAGGACGCTACTTTCATTGAAGGGTTGGCCCTCTCCCAGCTGCAATCCATCGCTCGTCTCGTACCCAGTGCAGCAAGACTGATCTCGTCTCGCGCCCAGTGCTGCAGGACGGGTCGATGGAGGCCAGTTTTGGCCGGCTTATTGGGTCTCGGCACTAGGGGACACCCAAGGGTGTGGAAGGCAGGGCCTTTCCGCTCGTCTCTTTGGTTGGGATAGCGGCGGCTCTCGGGTGAGGTGGTGTCAGGGTCTTGGATGCCGGGTGCGGCGGCCCTGGTGGTGGTAGAACGATGCTCATGGGTAGAGCCCGTGGCTCGATGATGCCCGGTGGTCATGGTCGTGTGGGCGGCGTGGTTGCCGGGGTGTGGCGTTCGGTGGTGGTGAGTGTTGGCCAGGGTGAAAACCTGTTCTATCTTGGGATGGGTCGGCGGTGGCGAAGCTCGTTCGCTTCTTGAAGGCGTCGTCGTGTCTCTCATTGCTCGTCGTGTTGCTCTGGGGGAAACTCTGATCCTCGGATCGGGCGGTGGCGGCCCACCGATGTCGTAACCTTCCTGAAGGAGTCGGCTTGGAGCCCATGGTTCGTTGTATGCGGCTTCATCTCCTCACGATAGTGTTAGTGCTAGAGATGGTGTTGCCGCGCTCAGCGCCTTTGTATCCTACCTTGGGTGTGTGCGTGTGTTGTGGTCGCGTGCATTTGTACCAGGTTGTTGTTGATCGTTGCTTTATATATAAAGCGGGGTGAAAGCCTTTTTCGGTAATAGAACTGGTATCAGCTAATCTGTGAAGATTTTTATTGAATCTATTATTAGCCATACAGTTTGAGCTTAGATGCATCAAAGATGTGTGGTAATCACTCAAATTATTAAATATTCTTTTTGTTGTATGTGTGGCCCATATGGTCAAGGCCCATATAGCCATGTGGTTAGCTGACCTAGTGAGAAGATAGAAGGGGATCGTTTAGTGTGTGAGGAGAAACATGAGAGACACTATCGCCGATGCTCTTGGATCGCTTATCCTCCAAACTCAAAATGGTATCAGAGCCAGGTTGTGGTGGCGGTCCTGGACGTCAGTAGGTCACCGGCGAGGCGGCGGAGGGCCGGCGGGGATTCGGTAGCTACACACGTCCTGCGCATGCGCGCCCGACACAAGTATGCGGGCGAGCAACGGCATGGCCGTGCGAGAGGTGGAGCTGCTGATGTTGTGCGGTAGGAGGAGGAAGCTGAGGAGCGGCTTGGTCTCTACAGGAGAGTGGGGTGTGATGCGGTTGCTGCTCCGCGGGCTGTGGTACTACGTGAGGAGAAAAGAAGAAGGGAAGCTGCTTGTTGTGCTGTTGTGCATGTGTGTGCAGGGGACCGGGAGTTGGAGAGTTGTTGTGGGGGTCGGCAACTGTTGGAGGCCGAGATCCTCTACTTGTCTGCAGTTGCTGCTGCTAGTTGCTCTGGAGCTACTGCTAGAGGAGAAGTGCTGATGTGATTGTTTGCAGAGGAGAGTAAGGCTGCGAAGGATGCTTGTTGCTGCTGTTGTTTACAGAGTTTGAGGGATAAAGATGACATGTGTTGAGGTCAGGGTCATGGACTCAGTGTAGTCGGATGATGGATGTTCATGTGGTGCAGAGGAAGAAGGAAGGCATGTGGGAGTTGAAGTGCTGAGAGGAGGCGGCGATGTAGCTAGGTGTGCCTTGGTGAGCAGATACTTGGAGGATGCCCTACTCGCCGCCATTCGGGAGGAAGCTGTGTTGCGTGCATGTCTGGCATCCGCCGAAGCGTCCTTAGATGTTGCGCGAGCAAGGGTGGCTCGCATGATGTACATGTCAATATTCATTAGGGATGTCAAAGAGGCAATTGTCATCGAGGAGGAGAGGACAAGTTTGGCCCTCTTTATCTGTACTAATGAACATGGCACTGAAAAGGCCGCAACTGCTACTCATAGGACTGATCCGGAGTGGGTTCTAGACTCTGGTGCTTCTAAACATGTTGCACGATGATCAGCTCACTCCCTCTCAAAGTAACACGACATGTACTGCTGACGGAATATCACAACCTATTAAGGGCATTGGGACAGTTCAATGTACACCTTGTTGCGAAACATTGCATGGAAAACAAAAATATTTGTACGCACACGCAAGATCTACAAGGAGATGCATAGCAACGAGAGGAGTGTGTCTACGTACCCTCGTAGACCGTAAGCGGAAGCGTTTGACAACGCGGTTGATGTAGTCGAATTTCTTCATATTCCAATCGATCAAGCACCAAACGTATGGCACCTCCGCATTAAGCCCATACACCTATCGGGGGGGGGTGTCCCCTCCTTCTCCTTGGCCCATTAAGCCCATACACCTATCGGGGGGTGTCTGAAACCCCTTCCGGTGACCCGATGACTACCCGGTGCATCCCGAAACTCTTCCGATGTCCGAATACCATCGTCCTATATATCAATATTTACCTCTCAACCATTTCGAGACTCCTCATCATGTCCGTGATCTCATTCGGGACTCCGAACAACATTTGGTCACTAAATCATATAACTCATATAACATTATATCGTCAATGAACATTAAGCGTGCGGACCCTACGGGTTCGAGAACTATGTAGAAATGACCGAGACACCTCTCTCCGGTCAATAACCAATAGCGGAACCTGTATGCCCATATTGGCTCCTACATATTATACAAATATCGTTATTAGTCGAACCATTATGACAACATACGTAATTCCCTTTGTCCATCGGTATGTTACTTGCCCGAGATTCGATCGTCGGTATGTTCATACATAGTTCAATATTGTTACCAGCAAGTCTCTTTGCTCGTTCCGTAATACATCATCTCGTAACTAAGTCCTTAGTCATTTGCTTGCAAGCTTATGATGTGTATTACCGAGAGGGCCCAGAGATACCTCTCTGATACTCGGAGTGAAAAATCCTAATCTCGATCTATGCCAACTCAACAAACATCTTCGGAGATACATGTAGAGCATCTTTATGATCACCCAGTTATGTTATGACATTTGATAGCACACAAGGTATTCCTCCGGTATCTGGGAGTTGCATAATCTCATAGTCGGAGGAATATGTATTTGACATGAAGAAAGCAATAACAATAAACTGAACAATCAATATGCTAAGCTAGCAGATGGGTCTTGTCCATCACATCATTCTCCTAATGATGTGATCCCGTTATCAAATGACAACACATGTCTATGGTTAGGAAACCTTAACCATCTTTGATCAATGAGCTAGTCTAGTAGAGGCTTACTAGGGACACGGTATTTGTTTATGTATTCACACATGTATTTAAGTTTCTGATTAATACAATTCTAGCATGAATAATAAACCTTTATTATGAATAAAGAAATATAAAATAACAACTTTATTATTGCATCTAGGACATATTTCCTTCACACCTGATATTATCTTCAGTCCTACACGTGCCATCTTTCCTGGTCAATATGTTGTCTTTTAGTGCTCTAATTGACCAGGTGGACTGTAAGATAACAATTGACAGAGAAATGTGCTTGATTGTAGATAGGGCCGACTGGAAGGAGGATGGGGGCTAGAATATGGCGTAGGGGACTATGGTACATGGACCGTGAGGGGCTTGGTTAGACGGGAAACCTGATGTTTGCGTCAATTGTGGAAGAAAGAGAGTCTGTGGCGGTGAAACATAACCGCAGAATGGGGCATGTATCCTTCCATAAAATGTACAAGTTGTTTCCTGATGTAATGCATGGTGTAGATAAGAACAATGTGAAACGTGATGCATGTGAGTTTGCAAAACACACGAGGACGTCTTATGTGAGTAAGGGACTTAGAAGTATATCCCCATTCATGCTTGTTCACTCGGATGTCTGGACAACTCTTGTGGTGTCCGTTAGTGGTGCAAAGTATTTTGTGACCTTTATTGACTCCCACACACGCATGACATGGATCTATTTGATGTGTCATAAGGATGAAACTTTTCAATGCTTCAATACTTTCTCTGCCTATGTGAAAAATCACTTCGATGTTCCGGTACAAGTGATAGAAGTAATAATGGCACTGAGTATGTGAACAAAGTGTTTGGGACTTTCTTATCAAAGCAAGGGATTTTGCATCAAACCTCATGTCCAGACACTCCTCCTCAGAATGGAGTGGCAGAAAGGAAGAACTGACATATTCTGGAGGTTGCTCGATCACTAATGTTTACTATGAATGTGCCAAAATTCTTGTGGAGTGAAGCTATGATGGCTGCAGCACACCTGATCAACCGCACATCATCGAGAGTATTGGGTATGAAGTCACCTTCCGAGTTACTTCTGGAAAGAATGATTTCGTGGTTCTTCCCAAGCTGTTCGATTGTGTCTGCTTTGTCAGGGATCACAGGCCATCTGTAGGCAAATTGGATCTAAGGGGCGTCAAGTGTATTTTCACTTGGTACCCTTCTGGGCAGTGCAGCTACAAGTGTTGGAGTCCTTCTGAATGGAGGACCTTTTGTGAGCATGGATGTCACCTTCAGGGAATCCGAACCATTTTATGGTGAGAAAATTGATCTTAGTGGATTATTTGAAAGTCTTGACCCTACCCAGTCTACTGTGACAACTTAAGAGGGGGAGAGTGGTGATGGTGCTGATTCAGGTGCCGATACGGTGTTGCAGCAACCAAATGAGGGTGATATTCGGGTACAGCCAAGCGAGCAGAAGCCCCCCAAAATGAGAACACCATAGAGTGAAGGACCGATTGTGACTGATGGAGCACCGAGTCAGGCAGGTAGTGATCCCATCCAAATCAGTTGTGTACCAAGGTGGACGACAGAGCAAGAGGAGCAGCTAAATGTGTATTCACTAAAGCAAGGTCACACTTCTCATAGGTGGCAGAAGGTGAATGAGGAGCGCAATCCTCAAGTATATTCAAGACGACACCATCATGTTCAGGGGGAGTAGCCAGCACAGGTGCAGGGCGAGTAGCAAGGTAGCAATGCAAACTCATCTGACATAGAGGACTTTCCAATTGCTTTGAGAAAAGGTACTCGAGAAAAAACAGGTATACCAAAGCCAAAGTATGGGTTCGATACAAATGATTTTGGAAATTATGTCTCCTATGAAGCATTATCTCGGGCCTACAAAGCATTTGTTGCTTCTCTTCAGCTGGTGTCTCTTCCAACCGATTGGAAGGCGGCAAAAGCGGATCCAAATTGGCGAGCAACTACGATAGAGGAGCCGGAGGCATTGAGTAAGAACAAGACATGGGTACTAACACCTCAGGAAAGAAGGCAGTGCAACTACAAGTGGGTATACACTATGAAGCAGAATGCACAAGGGAAGATTGAAAGGTACAAAGTAAAGCTTGTGGCGAGGGGGTACAGCTAGACCTACGACATTGACTATGATGAGACCTTTGCTCCAATAGCAAAGATGAACACTGTGAGGATCCTGATCTCCTGCGCAGCGAATTTCGGGTGGTCCTTACATCAACTTGATGTGAAGAATGCTTTCTTGCATGGGGATCTGAAGTAGGAGGTCTACATGGAGATCCCACCGGGCTTCTCTACGCCTGAGACTGTTGGCAAGGTATGCAGGTTAGGGAAAGCTCTTTATGTTCTGAAACAGTCTCTGAGAGCATGGTTCGACAAGTCCAGACATTTTGTAGGTAGTGTGGTGCATGGGCAGTGTAAAGGTGATCATACACTGTTCTATACATAAATAAGGGAAAATCATTATACTTGCAATGTATGTGGATGATATAATTATCACATTGGATGACAAAGAAGAAATAGCAAGACTAAAAGAGTGTTCGGGTAAGGCCTTCGAAGTCAAAGATCTGGGCCGACTCAAATACTTCCTTGGCATAGAGGTGGCCAAGTCTGCCAAGGGGATTGTGCTATCTCGGAGGAAGTATACTTTAGATCTCCTAAGCGATGTATGATTGCTAGGATGTCAGGTAGCATCAACTCCAATTGAAAAACCAAAAACTGACAGCTCAGTCAGGAGAGCCCGTGAATAAGGAGAGATATCAAAGATTAGTTGGGAGGTTGTTGCATTTATGTCATACACGCCTGACATTACTTTTGCAGTAAGTGTGGTAGGCAAATACATGCATGAACCTAGGAGTGAAGAGTGATCATCTTGAAGCAGTGTACAGAATTCTGAGGTACTTGAAGGGGACTCTAGGAAGGGGACTGTTATTTGAGAGTAACAAGCATCTTGTGGTTGATGGATATTGTGATGCAGATTGAGCAAGTTGCCTAGATGATCGTAGATCAACCTCAGGATTTTGTGTCTTTATTGGTGGGAACTTAGTATTATGAAGAAGTAAAAAACAGACTGTTGTTTCTAGGTCGACTGCCGAGGCCGAATATAGAGCTCTGGCTCATGGGTTAAGTGAGATGCCATGGACCAGAAATTTATTAGAAGAATTGAAGATATTGAAGACTAGTTGTATGAATGTGTAGTGTGATAACAAACCAGCAATCAACATAGCGCATAATCTAGTACAACATGGTAAAACCAAGCATGTGGAAATAGAAAGATTCTTCATCAAAGAATCAAAGATTGAGCATGTGAGTTCTGAGTAAAAGATTGCAGACTGATTTTTTTTAGAAAAGGAGGATATACCCCCGGCCTCTGCATCTGGACGATGCATGCAACTATATTATTAATTATTCACAAAGACCATACAAGGTGATACATCAATAAGCCTGAAGCCATCATCTTGGCAACACCGTTGCTACTCCTATCCACTTGATGAAGGCGTGCCGAATGTCCGGGCCTAATACCAAACAGACATTGCATCAAAGCCTAACATCTAAAGTCGGGTGTCCCATCCAAGACACTACCTGGATTGGGTCTCACACCGGTCTGGCACACTCCCAGTGAGCACCGCACGCTGCAAGGGCCGTCACCTCCATCATCCCTCGGGCCATCCTCAGAGCAGAACTGAAGCACCGACCTTGCCAGGCCTATCTGCCATCAACGCCACCATGACGCCAGACAGATTCCTCCTCCTGCATGAGTCCATCTCCGCGCATCAGACGCCGAGTCTCCACAGCGCCACGCCGCCGAGATCCGCCACCATCAATGTGTAAGATGAAGCATCGCTCCACCAAAGTCGCCGTCCTCTAGTCCCTCGAGCCCGTGTGCACCTCCAAGAATGACGCCCTCAGGGGGGAAACGACACCAGAGAGCCGCCGTCATCCGATCTACTGATTTAGGGTTCCCCCCGAAGGTAGCAGAGAGTGGCCTTGAACTTCTCCACGGCGATGCCTTCAGGAAGGGAACGGCGCAGACAGCGTCGCCATCACCGGCCTTGGCAATAGCCAAAAGCAGGTTTTCACCCAGATCTGATCGAAGACCTTCATCTCTCGTGCACGGGTCACCGCCATCATTGCCGGGATCTGGATGATCCCGCTGCCAGATCTCAGTAAGGAGAAGCCCCCCCACCGAGACCCGTCGGCCGAGCAGGGGAGGCCGAGACCGCGCCCGCAGACCAGATCCGCGATGGATCTGTGCCTGCGCTGCCGCCCCGGAGTCAGCCCCGCGCGCAGCCGCCACCGCCTGCCGAGGCCTGCCACCTCGCGCCAACCCGCGAGCGCCGCAGGACACCGCCGCCTACCGCCTAGATCCGCCGCCCGCGGAGGAAGGGGATCCGGGAGAGGGAGTTCCCCCGCCGCCGCCATCTGCCACGCGGGTTTCACCCGGGGGCGTCATCCGGCGGCGGCGCGAGGAGGGGAGAAGGAGAGGGTGGCGGCGGCGCCTAGGGTTGGAGAGTCCCCGAGTCGCCCAGGGCGGGGGCGGCGCGAGGGACGCGAGGGTTGAGATGTTGGTTGGGATGGGCCTAGTGTGCACCAAATTGCAGACTGATTGACTAAAGGATTGAGATCTAGAGAATGCAATCTGTCGTGTGAGAAGATTTCTTTTTGAGACAATGCCCTGTGAGAAGATGAGAATGATAGATATTTATCACCCCTCTTAAGGGTTAGTGTTGTATGTGTGGCCCATGTGGCCCAGGCCCATATAGCCATGTGGCTGGCTGACCTAGTGAGAAGATAGAAAGGGATCATGTAGTGTGTGAGGAGAAACATGAGAGACACTGCCGACACTTCTACTGTTTCGCTTCTCCTCCAAATTCAATATTTTTTGAGAAAAATACCATCATGGCTAGCTTTAGTTAAGATTTAAATAATGTTTACATTGTTAATGAGGATTGGTAAGAGAAATCTGGAAGGATTGTTCAACCATTCAGTTGGTGGATCAAACCTAGTCCGGTCAGCAAACACATGTGCTGCTTGACGATGATAATGAGGGATCCTTGCCCCCCCTCAAACCCATAGTATCTCCAGGGGGTCAGGGTAGGCCGAAGAGCCGGAGCAACCATTGGCGTCGGTGATTTTTGTTGTTACTGGCGTCGGTGATTTTTCGCTGCAATTGGCGTGGTTTTTTTGCTTGGAACGGTGACGAGGCAAGCGGGCGAGGACGGCCGGCGAGCTGGCTGGTGTTTGGGAGGCGAGTGGCTACAATCACGCCAACTGGACGTGCGCGGTGCGGCCGGCTATCACTGCACTTTAACTCTAGTGCAAGCATACTAGGATGTGATGGAGTTTTGTTTTTCTTGTTTTGAGACACGGAGAGCTGTGGGACTCGGCCAGCATGCAGTGCACGTCCCCAAGAAGTTAGGACAAGACAAGGAAAAGCCAGTGCACTAGGAGAGAGGCACGCGGCGGATGAACAAGTGTATAGATACGAGTACCCTTATCATCGAGTAAACTAATGGCGGGAGACTCGGCCGGCTTGCGATAGTGTTGAGCCAATCGATAATTTTACTGTGAGTGATGTGCTTGCAGCCTTGCACCCGCCTTGTCCTTGTGGACATAGCATAGCTTGCAGAGATTCATACATTTGTAACTAGGAGAAATTTCTAGTTGAGTACAGTCAAACGGCATCCAGTCAAGCGAGCTCTTTTTTTTTAATTGAAAAAGGGAGAGTATATAAAGTCCCATGCATTGGCTGGCTGGTTCATCAGCGAAGGAAAGAAACCGAGGCAGCTACGAGGAGGTGATCGATGAGCAAGGTGGAGATGGGTGACGAGGAACAAGGACAAGATGTTCTTGCGGTAGATGATCCGGAGAAGAAGTCGTCGGCTGCGAGCGGCAGGCTGCAGCTGTCGCCGTCGTCGTTGAGGGAGGCGCTCTCCTGCACCTCCTCCTTGTCCCTGAGAGAGCAGCAGTACGACGAAGAGGGGGAGCTGAAATGGGCGGCCATCGAGCGGCTGCCCACCTGGGACAGGCTCCACACCTCGCTCCCGCTCCATGCCAACGAAAATGGCAATGCCAACGGCAATGGCGTTCGTCCGCTGGAGCCGGTGGACGTGCGCCGGCTGGGGGCGGCGGACCGGCGGGAGCTGGTGCACACCCTCATCGCCGACATCCACGAGGACAACCTCCGCCTGCTCCGGTACCAGCGCCGCAGGATGGACAGGGTCGGCGTGCGGCAGCCCACGGTGGAGGTGCGGTGGCGGAACCTCCGCGTCGACGCCGAGTGCCAGGTCGTCGATGGCAAGCCGCTCCCCACGCTCCTCAACTCCGCCATCTCCACGTTCTCGGTACGTAATTCATTCGTTCATCTCGCCGCTCTGTTCTTCTCTTCTGTACTAGTATTAGTCGATCGACTCGCCACCTGTTCGCTCAAATGCCACGGTTGCCATCTGCAGCTGCTCACCACCATGCTCGGCTTCAACCGTCACCAAGAAAGGATCCACATCCTCAAAGATGTCACCGGCATCCTCAAACCTTCCAGGTGAGCTTCCTCCTGCTATTTGTCCATGTACTTGCTGATCGACATCCCTCTTTCCTTCCTCCCTCATCATCAGTATTTGTCCAATCTGTGTGTACATTCTGATGCAGGATGACCCTTCTCCTTGGACCCCCGGGCTGTGGCAAAACCACCCTTTTGCTAGCACTTGCTGGAAAGCTCAACAAAAATCTCAAGGTATCCCCACTCTTTTCCATCGACACATGTACTTGGTCATTCAAATAATGGGCATGCACTCCACAGTGTAGGTCTGAAATTGCACGCAGAAAACAGAGAAAATGCTGTATTTCAGTACTTCCTTTACTCACATAGTATGCATGTGTGGGTGCGTAGGTAACAGGAGAAATTGACTACAATGGTGTCAAGCTGCAAGATTTTGTTCCAGAGAAGACAGCAGCTTACATTGGCCAGTATGATCTTCATGTCCCTGAGATGACTGTCAGGGAGACGCTCGACTTCTCTGCAAGATTCCAGGGTGTTGGCAGCAGAGCAGGTATTTTCTTTTTCCTGGGACCTGTTTTTTTTTGGAAAGGAAGTTGAAACCCCCCGGCCTCTTCATCAATAAGATGCACACAACAATTTCTGGGACCTTGTTACTCAAGATTTTTTAGGGACAGCAAGCAACTAACTAATCTAAGCAAATGCCCCATAGTCAGAAAGACCTTGATTTTAGGAAATATTAATTACCCATTCTATCTACTAAACTGAGTGCTCTCAATTTCTTGTACAAAATAGAAATCATGAAGGAAGTCATTAGAAGGGAGAAAGAGGCTGGGATCACCCCTGACCCCAACATAGATACGTACATGAAGGTAAATACTGACCTATTTTGCTATAATGTTGTAACATTTCTGCGTGTGCCCATTGGAACCCTTTTCTCTGATAATATTGAATCAAACCTGAAAACACCATCTTTCTGTCAAGTGCCATAATATTTTTTCAGTGATTCTTGAAAAAGAACAAATAGTATCATGTGTGTACAGAACAGTTCACTTTAGCTGCAACATTTACTATTGCTGTGCACTTTCTTATAGGCAATATCTATGGAAGGTTTAGAAAGAAGCATGCAAACGGACTACATTATGAAGGTAAACAATGTTCAAAGAATAATTCACTGGTTCTAGCGCACAATGTTTTTCGTGTGCATAATCCATTCTTGCCTGACAGATAATGGGACTTGACATATGCGCCGATGTACTAATAGGAGATGCCATGAGAAGAGGTATTTCAGGCGGTGAGAAGAAAAGATTAACCACAGGTGAATTTACAATACATATGACATTTTCAGGATGGTTTTATTGTCTCAACTATAATCTTGTAAATGATATTTCTGCAAGATAAATAAATAAATAAATTTACTATTCATTGACTAAAATTCCTTAATTGCATATTGGAAGGTATGCACTTTTTCTGGTGGTTAATTGATTTTGTCGATGCTTTCTGTACTTTATTATTACCATGAACTAATATGAAACTCGCCACAACAAAGTTAACAACGGGGGTATGATAAACCATAAATTTCTGTTGTCATGAAAGCACACAAACATGAACTAATCAACTTAGCATGATTCTTCTCTACTTTTTAGAATGTAGCTGTAATGTGTTATATTCAGTTCATGTAATCCCAACCTCAATTTTGGTCTATGTAGGATAAATAATATAAATTAATTCGATACTTGATGCTTATTTTTCTTCACTTGTAAAAATTCCTTACAAGCAGGAGAGATGATAGTAGGACCATCAAAAGCGCTCTTCATGGATGAAATATCAACTGGGCTGGACAGTTCTACCACCTTCCAAATTGTTTCTTGTCTCCAACAGCTAGCTCATATATCAGAGTCTACCATACTGGTCTCACTCCTTCAACCAGCACCAGAGACTTACCAACTTTTTGATGATATTATCTTGATGGCTGAAGGACAAATCGTATACCATGGTCCTAAGAGCTGCATTATGAGTTTCTTTGAATCCTGTGGCTTCAAGTGCCCTGGAAGAAAAGGGGATGCTGACTTCCTTCAAGAGGTATTTAGCAAAATATAGTCATTTATATAGTCTGAATTGCTCATGTCAAAATAAGCATCAATAGCATCTAGGGAGTCATGTAAGCATGGTTCACCTTGTCATCTAACAAAGTGTACGATTTATACCTATAGTTTTGATGTGAATTCAATGAAAGCAAAAATGGTTAATATGAAGTAATTGGGTTTAGATTACGATAACCTGAGTTTGTCATGCTTATTTTACTCTTGCTTACACTCGAAGGTAGTCCACTCTTAACAACTTATGTATTACATAGGTCCTGTCAAAAAAAGATCAACAACAATACTGGAGCCGCACCGAAGAAGGATATAATTTTGTTACTGTTGATCAATTCTGTGATAAGTTCAAAGCATCTCAAAGTGGTCAGAATCTTGCTGGGGAGCTTTTGAAGCCGTATGACGAATCTAAAGGACATAATAATGCCCTGTCCTTCAGTATCTACTCATTATCCAGGTGGGATCTACTCAAGGCATGTTTTGCACGAGAGCTCCTTCTTATGAAAAGGAATGCCTTCATCTACATAGCAAAAACCATTCAGGTAAGGAAGTCGAAGCTATCTTGGAAAAAAAAGTGATTGATGCATGGGAATTTTGTGCCTAGTTTTACAGTGCTATTTAGAATGTCACATGCTAGGTGTTTTATGGGTGTAGATTCAGTTCTAGTCTGTAAATGCATAATCCTGAAATTACATGCATTATGCTCAGTATTAGTTACCGATCGAAATATAGCAAAATCTAGATCTTGTGTACACTGAGAACATTGAACTCTTGGCCCTAAAGCAATGTGATGCAATAAAGTTCTTGTGCTACTATGGAGGTCTGCAGGTCTCAATAAAGCTTTCACACTAAAAGTTGAGATCTATGTTTACATCTACATTTGAGTCACTTTCATCTCTCCAGTGAACTGCAGCATTAATATATATAGTACCTCCTCCATTCCAAATAACTTGAAGTTCTAGGTTTATCCTAATCCAAACTTCTTTAAGTTTGATCAAGCCTATATAAAAATATACCAACATCAACAATACCAAATTTGTTTCAGTAGATTCATCATAAAATATATTTCCATACCACATATATTTGATGTTGCACTGTGCAGGGGTAAGGCTTCACTCGTATAATCCTTCCCCATACCCCACCTGGTGTGGGAGCTAGATATTATCACATTTTTCTATAAACTTTATCAATATTGAGAAGTTTGACTTAGGACAAAGCTAGAACTTCAAATAATTTGGAACAGAGGGAGTAGACAATAAAGGTAAAGATTGATGCCGTATGTAGCTCTAGTTGTGCTCAAATGCGAAATATTGTAGGAATAGGGACTGTGTGCTTAACACAGATTACATGGACTTGTAGCCATCTTGCAGTATTTTCTTCTGCACACTGAGAACATTGAACTCTTGGCCCATATAGAAGTCTACAACAGGAAGTTTCCCAGCATGTCAGCATCTTATTCTACATTCAGTTCCTACTCAGTGTGAAATTTCAGGACTTAAACATGCACACCATAAACTAACATATGTATTTCTGCGCTGCAGCTTGGATTACTTGCTGTTATTACTGGGACAGTATTTCTTCGCACACGTATGAGTGTTGACAGAATTCATGCTAACTATTATATGGGTTCACTCTTCTATGCGCTCCTGCTGCTGATGGTGAATGGATTCCCTGAGCTGGCCATGACAATTGACAGTCTGCCGGTCTTCTACAAACAGAGAGACGACTACTTCTATCCTGCATGGGCTTATGCAATACCATCTTTTATCCTAAAAATTCCAGTCTCTTTAGTTGAGTCAGTAGCTTGGACAACAATATCCTACTACCTGATTGGCTATACCCCGGAAGCATCCAGGTAAAGTTTACAATTCTGTTGTAGAAACTAATTACCAAGTGGGATGGGAGCACTAGTTGAACTACAACAATATTTTGATTGAGGAATTATCATCATTCACCCAACTCGAGTCATTTAGATGTGGAGTATAATCACCCAATGAAAAATAAAAGATTCTTGCCAGTGAAAATAGTCCAAAGTATAGCATTGTTTATAATGGTTTTGCTGTGATCTGGTGTATTGTAGTCGAACATAAAAATCCCTTATCTAACACTATATTTACTTTTCTTTTAGAATTTCTTTCCGCGAAAATAGTTTTTTCAGTTGCAATACTTGCTTTGTGGTAACATGCACGATTCTTGTGTTCAGATTTTTCTGTCAGCTCCTCGTCCTCTTCCTCATGCACACAGTAACATTATCAATGTTTCGATGTATCGCCTCATACTGTCAAACAATGGTGGCTGGTTCAGTTGGTGGTACGATGGCATTTCTAGCCACCCTTCTGTTTGGGGGTTTCATAATTCCTCGTTGTAAGACACTCCCTTATTTTCTTCCCACAAAAAAAAGAATACTCCCATTTCATATTGCTAACAACAGATGAGTCCTAATTTCTTGCAAAAGTAGGTCGTCCTCAATTATTAAGCAAGCATCACTAACATTTTCAGTGCCGTGTTACTACAGCATTACTGCCTAATTGGCTAAAGTGGGGATTCTGGCTTTCTCCATTGTCGTATGGTGAAATAGGCTTAACTGGAAATGAGTTTTTGGCACAAAGATGGTTGGAGGTACACTTTGGCATACCAAGTATGAATTAAGTTTAGAAACATGTAATATCAAAAGATACTTTTTTTTTTATCTTGATAGATCAAGGTATCTGGTGTAGCACTTGGAAGGAGGATCCTAATGGATCAAGGGGTAGACTTCTCCAGCTATTTTTACTGGATCTCAATTGGAGCATTGCTTGGGTTTACTTTGATGTTCAATGTAGGCTTTGCCATAGGTTTGACCATTAAAAAGGGTAAGTGTGACATGTACGAAACTGCATTAAGCTAAACAACTTAAATACTACTCCCTCCAATCCAAAATAAGTGTCGCAGTTTTGAACTTAGGTTGAACTAACCTTAGTTCAAAACTGTGACTTATTTTGGATCGAAGGGGGTATAATTTTCTAGTGTAGAAGTGTCACATAAATTGTGAACTCAACAAGCATATGCTAGAGAAGTAAAAAAAAACATGGGAAATGGAGCAAAAATAGTTTCGTTCAGAAGAACATACTGTTTGCTCTGGTTAGATATGCAACCTATTCTAATCTCCTATGAGCCTCTCAGTTCCAGGAACTTCTCAAGCTATTATCTCTCGCAATAAGCTTACCACATTTGATGGAGGAGACCAAGATAACAACACGGAAAATAGGATGCCTAAGTTACAAGCAGAGACTGCTTTGTCACCAAATAGGACCGGTTAGTTGAATTCTACACCACACAATACTGTCAATGGGATATATTTAGTTTGACTTCAATAATTAAATCTTGTGCAGGGAGGATGGTATTTCCTTTCACGCCCCTTATAATATCATTCCAGGATGTCAACTACTATGTAGACACCCCTGCGGTAATTCAAATATAGCTATAGCTAAAACATCTTTGAAAGCATGACCGGAGAGCTTAGAGCCATACCAAGGGCTGATCACTAATAACTAAGTATTTCTTCATTGCAGGAAATGAGGGGGCATGATTACGTGGAAAAGAAACTACAGCTACTCCACAATATCACAGGAGCATTCCAGCCAGGGGTTCTCTCGGCACTCATGGGGGTTACTGGAGCAGGAAAAACAACACTCCTTGATGTTCTTTCTGGAAGGAAAACTGGTGGTGTTATTGAAGGGGATATAAGAATAGGAGGGTATCCTAAAATTCAGCAAACTTTTGCTAGGATATCAGGCTACTGTGAACAAACTGATGTCCATTCCCCACAGATCACAGTTAGTGAATCGGTTGCATATTCAGCCCGGTTGCGCCTTCCACCAGAAGTTGATTCAAAAGCAAGAAATGTGAGCTATATTTGTCTCTCTTGTTGAAAATACAATATGGTATCGGAGCCAAGAGGTCTCAAGTTAAAGACCCTGCTAACGCAAACCTATATGAAAAGAATAAAAGTGTAGTGTACAGGGTTTGCATTCTTGTATCCTAGCCTCATAGGTGGTAGGAACAGTTGAGACGAAAATGTGAGCTCACCCGTATTCCTTTCCCTCGCAGGAATTTGTCAAGGAAGTTCTTGAAATAATTGAGTTGGACGAAATTAGAGATTCTTTGGTCGGAATACCAGGGGTAAATGGGCTATCAACAGAGCAAAGGAAACGGCTTACGATTGCAGTTGAGCTCGTGTCTAACCCCTCGATCATATTTATGGATGAGCCAACGTCAGGCTTGGATGCAAGGGCCGCTGCTATTGTCATGCGTGCAGTGACGAATGTTGCAGACACAGGTCGAACAGTTGTGTGCACCATTCACCAACCAAGTATCGATATATTTGAGGCATTTGATGAGGTAACTACTTTAGCTATATATCCCTCTCCAAGATTCTCTCTCTAGGCATCAAGAAATAAGTTTTTTTATAAGTATATTTAGCAATGGTAATTTTCCAGGTATAATAAGTATATTTAGTATTATAAGTGATGTATTGGATAAGAATGTCAGAAATCAGTTTTGTTAAATCAAACATGAAATAACCAAGTGTTATGGAACTGTGAAGCATTTGTTCACCTTTCAGTAATAATTGGAAATAGCCATGGAATAAGTTAACTATTAGACATGGAATAAAATCAGTTTCTACTTCAGATAGAACCCTTGACACTTTATCGACAGGAAACAAGCTACTTAAAGAACCCCAAATTAAGTCCAATGCAGAGCCTGCCTCAGACTAAAGTTTTCGAGAAGCTAACAGTGATAGTACAATCACAACTTTCTCTTACTGAGTGTTTTTATGGAATAAAATGGTACTCCCTCTGTTCCATAATATAAGAGCGTTTTTGATACTACACTCAGTTTTCTCAGTTTTATTGTTAAAACTGATGTTAAAACAAGCTGACACGTCCATTCACGCGGTAGAAACACATTAATTGGAGAAAAGAAAAAACTATGTACAACAGTTATCTTGGTTGTATTTTAGCAGTGCCAATTATTATTTATTTTTGGCGAGGTTAGCTTGCCAATTAACTATAAGTAGATCATGATAGCTGCATCTGTTTTAATTTATGAGTATCAAAGTTCTGTAGCAAAGGAAACTCTATTTCTGAAAATACATATGTATTTTCTAATGCATAATCGTGCATGTGGGCAATTCAGATAACCCCTAGACCTTAGTTCCAAAGTAATTTAGATGCATTATTAATCATAAATTCATTAACTAAAAAATAAATCCATATACAAGTGTAATACCACATTTACTAATTAGCTTCTCATATATATTTAGTTGATGCTGATGAAAAGGGGTGGAGAGTTGATATATGCTGGGCCAGTTGGACACCATTCATGTGAGGTCATCAAGTATTTCCAGGTAAGTAGTAATCTTAACTTGTCCTTACACAAAATAATTAAGTACATGCGCATATAATTTATACCGTCCATTTATATGTGATACAAGTCAATTTAAACATACCATTTACCTGATCTAATTATATTTTGTTTGCATCCTTTTTTGTTATGTATTATTCTGAACCCATTCTCCAGTCCTCATGATTTTGCAATCTACATAATACACGAAGGGGCAAGCAATATTAATCACAGAAGGCTATACTCAGTTGACCACCTGCCTGTGTTATACAAACTGGTGAAATTATTTTCTTTGTTCTTTCAGGCAATACCTGGGGTAGCCAGGATCAAGGAGAACTACAACCCATCAACATGGATGCTAGAAGTTACTTCTACATCTATGGAACTTCAACTGGGAGTAGATTTTGCACAAATGTACAGGGAATCATCAATGTGCAAGTAAGTTAATTTCAAAGAACCAGCTCAGTTGGCACTAGTAAACTATCCAAAGAAACGTTGCTTGTAAAATAGATTGTAAGTTTTGATCAGAATACCTGAAAAAAACAAAAACAGACTTGTGGATCTCAGAATGAGTTTTGATCAGAATGGAATATAAGCATAGGTCATCATAGCATACTTAACAGAGATATCATTTAGTCCTTAAATTATTGTTAACACAATATTCATGCTAACCAGTATGTAAATTTTGTAACCAAAGGGACAAGGACATGCTGGTGAAGCGATTGAGCATGCCAGTTCCCGGTACAAGTGACCTCCATTTCCCAACCCAGTTTCCACAGAAGTTTTGGGAGCAATTCAAAGCTTGCCTCTGGAAGCAGTGTCTGTCGTATTGGAGAACTCCTTCTTACAACCTGGTGCGGATTGTAACCTTAGCAGTGGCCTGCATTTTCTTCGGTGTGTTATTCTGGCAGCAAGGCAACATCAATCACATGTACGTAAGCCATCTCTTAATTATGTATCTTAACTGATGAATGTATGATGGCTAAAGTTGCTTCTTTTGTTTGAGGGTAGAAACGATCAGCAAGGTCTCTTCACCATATTGGGGTGCATGTATGGATTCATTCTGTTCAGTGGCGTCAACAACTGCCAATCAGTGATGCCTTTTGTCTCCGTTGAACGCTCCGTCGTGTACAGGGAAAGGTTTGCAGGGATGTACTCTCCTTGGGCCTACTCCTTTGCGCAGGTCCTATTAATCACATGAAGATTACTATCTTCAGATAGATTTTATTACTGCTATGTTCAGATATTGACTTATCTTTTTTGGGGATAGGTTGCCATGGAGATACCTTATGTGCTGGTGCAGGTAGTGCTCTTCATGTTGATAGCATATCCAATGATAGGGTATGAGTGGACAGCAGCAAAGTTCTTTTGGTTCATGTACACCATGTTGTGCACACTGCTCTACTTCGTCTACCTGGGAATGTTGATGGTGTCGCTCACCCCCAACATCCAAGTCGCATCCATACTTGCATCCATGTTCTACACCCTGCAGAACCTCATGTCCGGGTTCATTGTGCCTGCGCCTGTAAGTAAAGCCATCTGAACTCTACTACTAGCTATTATTAAGTATATATATACCATTACCATTATAGATCAAATAATGGTGCTTACAAAAAAATACATAAACATATGGCAGCAAATACCAAAATGGTGGATATGGCTCTACTACATCTCCCCAATGTCGTGGACGCTCAATGTCTTCTTCACCACGCAGTTCGGAGATCACAACGACAGGATGATCGTTGTATTCGGAGAGACCAAATCCGTCGCAGCATTCATGACGGACTACTTTGGTTTTCGCCGTGACCTGCTGCCACTGGGAGCGGTGGTCCTGGTAGCATTCCCTGTCCTCTTTGCCGTCCTCTTTGGTTACAACATCTCAAAGCTGAACTTCCAAAGGCGATAGACAGACACATTTTCATAGTAGTAAAACTGTAGCACGATATAGAATAGATATCGCAAACACACATATCTCTTTGTGCTAAAATTTAAAGTACGAGTTAGCTTACCAACACGAAAATGTCAGTGTATGTATTTTTGTGTAAATGGGATATATAGCAGAACAGAATTCCAGTATAGTACCTAGTAATTGAGAAGATTTGATACTGTAGTTAAGAGAGACTCTTTCACCATAGTTTGTCTTATTTGTTATTGTTGTAAATCATTTATTACTATTGTGAATAAATTTGCAATACAAGTCTTGTAGTGACGAAAAACCACAACACACAACCCTGACAATTTTCATGAGCAGAATAGAATTGGTATTGGTTACCTCCGGGAGATGCTTTGCGTCGAACAGGAATTTCCCTGTCACAGCCCTAGAATATTTGAGTGTAAACAATTATATTAGGAGCATCCATGCATCATGTATACATTTTATTTAATCTTAAAATAGGGATTGATCAAACCCTAGCAGATAATTAATTCAACTAGGTTCAAATTCGAACCTTTTCAATGAACCAAAATGCCCTTAAAAATGTTCATCATTTCTAGCACGATATGAAAACATTAAAAAAATGGTGCACATTTTTGAAGGAGTTATCTGGGCTTTGAATTAAGTCACTAAGTATTTGAATTGGGCTGTAAATTCCTATAAATATTTTTATAGCTCCAATAATTCTGAAACATGTTGGTGGCACTGGGTTTAGTCATGTTGGTCCACTTAATAATTTTCAGAATCAACAAAATTTGTTTGGTTTGAAAATCAAATAAAAAGATACTGAATAAATAGAAAACAGGAAAACAAATTAGAAAAACAGAGAAGAGAGAGAGCTTACCATGGCCCAGCACTGTAGCAGCCCAGCCTGCCAGGGGCATGGTTGTCTTCAACCTCGCGCCTTCTGTATCCGCGGCATGCCGGCACGCGCAAGGCCACCTCCTGCTTCTACCGACGCCCTAGACCGGCTAAACCCGCCACGCAACCCCTCCGCAATTTGTCTATCCCAAGGGGTTCATGAGAGTGTTGGTGCTTGATAGCTATTTAACATGTTTTAGCAAACTATAAAAGGGAAAGAAAAGAGGGAGGCCTCGGTGCCCTCCTTATTATCATTCTGTTTCTGCTTGAGCTAAGGTACATATGTATTGATGTATGCAGGTTTGCAGTTTTTATGCAGAAGTATGTAATACTTAAAGTTTATGCATAAAATAAAACGGAGATGCTCAGCATTCCAGGGTCATGACATGGATAACATAGGGGCCCTCCCATAGGGAGGACATCTTGTTCTTGTGTTGCTTCTGCTTGAGGCATAGGACGAGGACGTCGATATTAGACTCACATGTTCGCTTTTGGTGATCAATTGTGGCGCTGTTATGACCGGCATATTAGGGGTTTAGCCTAGTGGGCTGTGGCCCAAGTTATCTTATCGTTATTAGGGGCTTAGTCCAATTATCTTATCGTTATTAGGGTCGTTTTCTTAGGAGTCAAGTAAACCTCTCTATATAAGGAGAGGAGATGTATCGATCTAATCAAGCAAGAAGCAATCATTATTTACTCGGCTTCCCGAAGGGAGCCGGGAGACCTAACCCTAGCCGCCTCTTGCGCCGCCGCCGCTTCTTCTTCATCGCGCCACGGCGCCCCACCGCCGACAGCCGCGATCGCATCTCCGTCAACCCTCCCCCTTCCCATACAACCTACGCCCTAGACCAGGTAGGATCCTAACTCCTACCAATTTGGTATTAGCTCAGTTCCGATCATGTCTTCGCCGCCGCCCATCCCGTCGCTTCCGCTTCCGACCGTCACCACCGCACTGCTGCCCTCCCCGTCTGCACCGCTGGTCGCATCCTCCGGCGCCGCCAGCACCCAGATGACGGCCCCTCCACCGCACCACTGGCCACCGTCTACTCCCCAACGGAGATCACCGGGGTCCTCAATGATCTCGTCACCACCGTCCAGGGGATACGGCTATACCTAGCCGGCCACTACGGACCGCCGGCCGCCGCGACCGGGCCAGCCGCCCTGTCATGGTATTCGACACCTGCGGCGCTGACCGGGCCTCTACACCACCACTGGCCGCTTCAGCCGCCGCCCGCCGCCGTGCCCCAATGGCTGCAGTGGCCGGTGCCGGCCCTCACCACGTCACCCATGCCACCCAGGTCCTCGCCGCCGCCACCCTGGCAGCCTTGGCAGCTGCCGCACCCCGGGGCCACCGCGACGCTGGTCGGGCCGCTGCAGCCTCGCTGCAGCTACAGCCAGCCCCCGCCACCGCCCCGATCTGGCCACAATGGCCGGCCGTGGCCATCGCCGCGCCCGCCGCCTTCGCCGTTTCCAGGCAACAACAGCTGCCACTGCCGGCGCCTTCGCCGCCCAGCATCGGGCTGACTACAACCGCGCCGGCAGGCGTGCCGATTCAGCAAGTGCAGTTCCCGCCCTCGCCGTCCCAGCTTCCGGCCTGGTTGGCCGGGACGTCACCACCGCCAGTCTACACCATGGCCGCGGACCAGCCGACGCCCTCCCTGCCGTACGACGGGCCCTCCGGCTCCGTGGGTTTCCACGCTGGCTTCGACGGGCCACCGCATTCCTGCGAACCACCTGTGTACACCGGACCAACGCCATCCTCTTCACTGCTCCGTACCGCCGAGCTGTACACTCACAGCGGTCATGCTCAGACACCGCCGCACTTCGCCAAGCTCGCCTTCGCCACCTATGACGGCGCCGAGGACCCCCTCAACTGGCTCAACCAGTGCGAGCAGTTCTTTCGGGGGCAACGGACGCTCGCGTCAGACCGCACCTGGCTCGCCTCTTATCACCTCCGCGGTGCCGCACAAACGTGGTACTATGCCCTCGAGCAGGACAGGGCAGCATGCCTTCATGGGGGCGTTTTTGCGAGTTCTGCCTCCTTCGATTTGGACTACCGATACGTGGGAGCCAGCTGGCGGAGTTGGGCCGCCTTCCCTTCACCTCTACGGTGCAGGACTACACTGACCGCTTTCAGGCCCTGGCGTGCCACGCGTCCGGCGTGACGGCTCACCAGCGGGCCGAACTCTTCGTCGGCGGTCTGCCAGATCATATCCGCGTGGACGTCGAGTTGCAGGGACCCCAGGACCTCCAGACGTCCATGTACTACGCCCGTGCGTTCGAGCGCCGCACGGTGGCCATCCAGCAGGCATCACCGTCCCGGGCCGCTGGGCCGCCACCCTGGCCGGATGTTTCCGCACAGGGTCGGCCTGCTCAGGCTTCCGCGGCACCCCTTGCCGTGACTACGACACGCCCGTTCCGCCGGCTCACCTCGGCCGAGCTACTCGAGCGTTGCCGCCAAGGGTTGTGCTTCAACTGCGACGAGACCTACATGCCCGGCCACGTCTGCCCCCGACTCTTCTACTTGGAGGCTGCATACTACATTGAGGAGGACGCCGTCGCCGCCGTCGCCGCCGGGCTCGGCGACCTGGCCTCCCTAGCTGTCGCAGAGGTGTTTGACGGTGGTTGATCACCTCAAGGAGTTCAGCAAGCGCTTCCCCGCCTTACAGCTCGAGGACGAGCTGTTTGTGTAGGCGGAGAGAAGTGTTATGACCGGCATATTAGGGGCTTAGCCCAGTGGGCTGTGGCCCAAGTTATCTTATCGTTATTAGGGGCTTAGCCCAATTATCTTATCGTTATTAGGGTCGTTTGCTTAGGAGTCAAGTAAACCTCTCTATATAAGGAGAGGAGATGTATCAATCTAATCAAGCAAGAAGCAATCATTATTTGCTTGGCTTCCCGAAGGGACCCCGGAGACCTAACCCTAGCCGCCTCTTGCGCCGCCGGCCGCCGCCTCTTCTTCATCGCGCCATGGCGCCCCACCGCCGGCAGCCGCGATCGCATCTTCGTCAACCCTCCCCCTTCCCGTACAGCCTACGCCCTAGACCAGGTAGGATCCTAGCTCCTACCAGGCACGCTCAAGGGAGAGGAGGTGTGCTTCCTCCTTGGCGCTCACATCATCCTTGCGGCTTTCTTTCACGACCTCCTTTTCGTATGCGTGGACTCTTGGCGAGTCGTGCTCTATATCAGAGGGCAGAACCGCCTCTACTCTGTACACCATAAAGAACGGTGTGTAGCCTATTGATTTGTTCGATGTTGTCTGTAAGCTCCATAGGATGGAGCGGAGCTCCTCCACCCAGTTGCCCATATTAGGGGCATTATGAGTCGTGGCTTTAAGGCTTGCACGACCAGTCTGTTTGTTGGTTTGACCTGTCCATTGGATTGGGGATGGGCTACAGATGTGTAATCGATGTGGATCCGCCTTTTGTGGCAGAATTCCTAGAACACTGCGGCAGTGAAGTTTGACCCCTTATCTGTGATAATGCTGTGTGGGACGCCGAAACGATGGATGAGCCCGGAGAAGAATTTGACGATTGTGTCGGCCTTCGCGTTTATGACTAGCTTGGCTTACTAGTGCAGAACAGGGCAGTATCACCAGTTCGTAAGGGCCTTTAGTGCCGGTTCGGTAACCGACACTAAAGGGTGGGGACTAAAGGTCCCCTGCCATTAGTACCGATTCTACACGAACCGCCACTAAAGTGCCACCACGTAGCACGATCCAGGGCCGTGGGCGGGGAGACCTTTAGTACCGGTTCGTAACACAAACCGGTACTAAAGGTTGGGGTGTTTTGGTTTTATTTTTTATTTTTCCTTAGCTCACTTACATGCATGCTACCGGTGCATGCTTGCATGTAGACATGTTGATGTGATTTAAAACCCACTCACATGCATGTGCCACGGTATTTCTGCATGCTTGCATGTGGCTTAGTGCAGAGCCTCTCAACGTCTAGATCAGACGGCTATTATGGACTGATTTACTTCATCTAACGGCTACATCAATTTTGATGATGTGGCTCAAGGAGAGGATAGAGAATTCCTAGTAGTGGGGGCTAGCTATTACTAGTAGATAATTCTTTGTAGAGATTCCACTACATACAGAACAAAATGAATGAATCTACACTTAAAAGGCATCTATATACATCCGCATGTGGTTCATGGTGAAATCTCTACAAAGACTTATATTTAGGAACGGAGGAAGTACTAGTATAGTATGTACTGTAATTTATCAGCGAGATAAATTTGTACAATGCTATGAAGCTTCCAGCTTCTGTTACATGTATCTTGCGTCCAAGGTTGCCCGTTGCAATATTTCATCAAATACAAAGGAGACTAACATGCATGCTATTGCATCTCAATGATTGACAAATCATAGGAAATATGTACTCCCTCCATTTCAAAATAAGTGTCTCAACTTTGTGCAAACTTTAGTACAAAGTTGTACTACTACTAAAGTTGACACTTATTTTGGAACAGAGGCAGCTAAAGAAAAAAAATGATCCATGCAGTCCCTAGCCCTTGAACCGTGAACCCTGACCAGGCTTCAATTTGCTGGCAACGTTCAAGCTTCCTAATAAATGAAGTTTGCAACCTTTTGACCATCGGATCATTTTGTGCAGTTTCACCAAAATCGAGATGAGCATCCCTGTGGCAAAGAAATTGAAGAAGCGTGATTAGAATAAGATTACTGGGACTAGTTGATGAGACATAAACTCATCACAAATACAGTACGTAGAAGCCAGTAGACGTATGTGCGGGGCAAAGAAGTAGAGAAATATCCACAGGGAGTGATGTGGGCAGCTGGAGCAGTGGTGCAAGCCGGCTGTAAAGGGAGTTGTACCTGAGGGACGTAGCTCAACCTTGAGGAGGGAGGCGGGAGGAGGCAACTGCCCACATCGCGACAGTGAGCAAGGGACGAAGGCAACCTCACCGGCTTTGTGAGAGAGAACGGCGGGGACCCCTGATCGGGACGTGCCGATAGTGGGTTTTCATCGTCGGCGACGGCCACCGCATCTACACTAAGCATCCACCCCTTCCCCAAGCGGACGTGATCCACCGGGATGTTAGAGATGTGGCCATAGTCGTTTTGTGCGAGAGAGTGTGAAGAGAGCAACCCCAGCAAGCAACCGTGTAGGCTGGCCCGTCCTGACTATGTATATAGTGGAGCGATTTCCTTTTCTCTCCATATGAACCTATCATATTGCGTACGTGCCACTGAAGAAAAAAAACTTTATTTATAAATGACGCGGCACCTACTACTCGTTCTCCTATAACCTTGCGCTTGGCATCTCCAAAATATTAACCTTGCAATTGGCTCTTCGCCTCTTCGGGAAGTCGATCAATAATGGTAGTGCAGTATATATCGTTCTGGCTATATGAGACCGAATGAATTGCTGCACGTCCACCACGTGGGCGAGGGTCGAGGGGCGAGGGAGAGTGCTACATACGGAGCAAAATGAGTGAATCTACACTCTAAAATACGTCTATATACATCAGTGTTTGGAGTATGTACTAGTAGTTCATATTGAAATCTACTAAAGGACATATATATTCCAAACAATATGATATAATCTCTATAACCAAGGTAGTAGGGACGAGGAGTAAACGGAGGGAGTAGTAATTTTTTCTCCTCGTCCTGCGAGCCACCGCGCGGATGGGCGAGGGAGCGGGCGTAAGGCGGAGCAAGCTTCACCTCATCCTGCGAGCGACCGCGCCCGTGGGCGGGGGAGACGGCGTACTAAGCAAGCTTCTCCTCGTTCTGCGAGTTGATGGGACACATCAAAAGTACTCCAGTGTATAGAGCCTTGCCTCTAAGGTAGGCCCCACATGGTTTGCCTCTTTTTTTAACATAACACGTCAAGTCGCAATTTGTTTGTTCACCCATGGTAGATGATCCTCCCTCCACCAAGTGGACAACCAGTACACGTGTCAAATTACCACGTGGGCTGCCTTTTTCGTACAGAAATGAGTTCCACCGTGTACCCGCGCGGGTGTGGTTGGGAAAGAGACGGGAGTACGTGTGCCGTGCATGCACCTCTTCTCTTCGTGCACGTCCCCCACCTACGTGGGTGTGTGTGAGAGATACAAACCGCGTTTGTGAGTGTTTTTTGTTTTGGGGCAGGGGTGGGGTGGGGGTTTATTTCGTGAATTATTTGTGGGAATATGTGTCGATGACATCTCAAACAAAATTTTGCATGCAATGTGTGTGAAATGGAGGCCTATCCATATCATACATAGAGGGTTGGGCAATCCACGAGAAGAGAGGGAGGGTCATAGCTATCGATAGAGTCGAAGAGAGGATCAAGTGGTGGGTGCGAGATCGATGAAGAGAGCCATCGAAATTATGTGTGTGTGCAAGTCAAAGATATAGGGCGACTGGCCTACCGGAACGTTAGAGGGCACATGTCAAGTTTGTGTGTGGCAAGGAGACATGACTAGAGCGCTCGATGTATCAGTGTGTGTGGGGGGAGGGGGGAGGGGTAGGCAGAGGCCTAACTATAGAGGTAGAACGACTCGTATATGTGTTGAGAAGGAGAGACCCAGCTATGTCTTGAGGGAGATCGGTCGACATCCATACATAACTGAAGGACGGGAAATATGATGGGAGAGAGAGAGAGGCGAGAGAGGGAGGGAGAGGGAGGGAGAGGGCCGGGTAGAGTGCTGGATGGGTGATGGAGTTGCTTCTCGAAGATGGTGGGAGAGGCCTACTAGACAAACTGAGGGTGGAACTGCAATGTTATCAATAAGAGTGGGGATGTGTTTCTGTGTGTGCCTGTGCGTGATAAATCTGCCGGGACGCATCCATGGATGATGAAGGGGAATCATGTGTTTGGTAAGCAAACCTAACTAGATCGGTAGATCAATTGGTGTTTGTCGGAGGAAGGGAGAGACACAAATAATGAGGTAGATCGATTGATGTGTGGGTAAAAACGAGTTATAAGGACCTAACTAGCTATATGTATAGCGAGAGATCGGTCGGTGTACGTCCATTTGTTAGAGGCAAATAAGGCCCAGCGAGACGGATAGACAGAGAGAATGGAGATAGGAAGTGGTGCAAGAGGCCCAACTACTAGCTAGATAGGGGGAGGAGTGTGCGGTTGTGAGATCGATGAAAAGAGGGGCGAGAGTTTACACGTGTGTCTGACCGTATGAGAGACACGAGGCAAGGACACATAAAGGAGGAGATTGAAGGTGTGTGTGTATGTTGTAGAAAGGCATCGCTGGAGAGGTTTATCGATCGGTGTGTGTCGGAAAGGAGTTGTGGAGACTCTGGGAGAACGACCTAAAGAAAAAAATGAATGTGCCCGGTGGATAGAATGCCGAGGGAGGGGGAGGGCGAGGAGGGTGTGTGCATGCACAAGAGAAAGTTAGTGGTAGCTACAAAGGTTAGAGGATTGTGTGGGTGTAAGATACTAACAAAGATCATAATTTGATATGAAAGCAGATTCATATATTTGAATAGAAGATCATAGTGTTTTAAACATTGATGCATGAATATAGCGGTGATACACGTGCTGTGCACATGTTATACCATAATGTGATAATGCATGGCGTTTGCAACTCACAGCTAAATGCCAAACAATCTAAACCATACTATACATCAAACAATCTCACATTTTATTTGAATTTGTGATAATATGTGGCGTTTGCAGCTTACAACTAAATATCGAACAATCTAAACAATACTATATATCGAACATTCTCACATTTTATTTGAATTTGTGATAATGTGTTGTGTTTGCAACTCACATCTAAATACTTGTAGGCGTAGGGGGCGGGGCACCATACATAATATGATAAACACATTATACATATGAGACATGATTTAGATTATGAAGATCTAGCTAGAGCTAGAAATGTAATGTGATTTGAAATCAAAATAAAGTGGATTCAAAAAATCTAGTTCGAGTTCATATAGTACACATAGTTCATATGTAACTCGAGACTAATCATGTGGTGTGTTGTGAAGATAATACACAAACGATGGTTTAACTTGACAATGATGATGATTGTAGATCTTATTAAAACAGAGAAACGAATTCAAATGCTTTGACTTCACAACAATCATTACTGTAGATCTTATTCAAATAGAGAAACGAATTCAAATTTAGTTCATATTGAAGCGGTAGTATATACGTTTGGACTGCACTAAAACATTCATTTGAGTAGTAGGTTGCATGCATTATACACGTAGCGAAATATTTTAATTGAACATAACATGAATTCAAAGTTTTGAATGACATTTGTAGTGCGCATTGATTTGGTACAGTACATGTTAGGCTTCTCCAGAAATTTCAACCGGCACCTTGTTAGCCCGAAATATTTAAGATATATATTTGTCTTGTTGTGCTCCGACAACTCCCTCCATCTCAACCCGCGCCTTGCTATTCCGAAATTACAACGCGCGCGAAAACTCCCACCTCATGTGAAATCCTGACACGCGAAATGCCCGTGGTACCCCTGAACCGAAAGAACCGCCTCAAATCGGTGGGGGTACTTTTGTAACTTACCCCACATTTTGAACAAGCGCGTCTCTAAGCCATGGTTCCCCACTGCCATCCCATCCACCCACCCATTCGTACACCGAGGCCACGAAAACCCGCGACGAAACCCCACACCCTGCTCCGTCCGCCACCCAACCGGAGCCTCTTCCCCGACGACGTCGTCCACAGCAGCACCTCGACGTCCCTCATCCACCGTACCGGATGAGGATCCATCATCGATCTCATCGTCCCGCCGGTTCAGCCACCCCATCCTCCACCTCCAAGGAGCTACCCCGACGTTCCTCTCGTCTTCCGCTCCACCTCCATTCCCACACCGCCGTCTTCACCTGCACCACTGGAAGAGCATCATCATCATCGTTTCCTTGGATGAAGCTGCGGCCTAATCGGAGCCACCAAAGAGGTTGTACACTAATCGCCGCATTTTCTTCTTAATTCCATCTCATGGTGCTGCCGACGCTCGGTCCCGAGCCGACACGGCGCGGCTCCATCCACGGTGGCCGTCGACGGCCACTTCCTCCACTATGTCGCTCCCTCGGCGGCGACGTCCACATCGGTAGGAGCTGCTGTTGCTTTAGCTCTCGCTCGCGCTGCTGCTCTGCTCTTGCTCTCGGTCCCCTGCCTGGTCTGCTCTTGCTATTGCTCTTGCTCGTGCTGCTGCTCTCGCTCTTGCTCTTGCTTGCGATGCTGCTCCGATTTAGCTACACTTTAGTCGACTGAATCGACTTTTGGGTCAGTCGGATTTCAGGGGGGGGGGGGGGGGGGGGGGGGGGGGGGGGGGGGGGGGGGGGCTCGTCAGGGTGAAGGAAGAACCAGCCGCAGCGGGGAGGGGGGCTCGCCGGAGAGGTACCCCACTATCTATCTTAGGGTTCAGGATGGGAGCGGTGGTCACCGGCAGTGGTGGGGGGATCGCCGGAGAAAAAGCTCGGCATGGGGGGGCCTAGAGGGATGGCCGGGGCGGCGACGGACCGGCGGTGGGGAGTGTTTTCGGGGCGGGCGGGGCGACGCACCACCGGCCGCAGGCGGCGGAGGGCTGCTGTTTGGCCGGTGGTGGTTGGCGGCTCAGGGGGGTGGAGGTTGAAGATGAACCGCATGCCCTTGATTTCGTATCCAACGGCTGTAAAATCGACTGACCAGAGATGAAAAAGTCAGTCGACCGACAGGTAGCTTCACCTTGCTAGTGCGTTCAGTTTCGACACCAAAATTCAGTTTCGACAGTTAAGTTCAGTTTCGACAGTTAAGTTCAGTTTCGACAGTTAAGTTCAGAGATGAGCGGCTGATGTATTTTACATCTAGCACTTTGTGGTTATGTATTTTATGTCATGTATTGGAGATGCTATTAGAATTCCACTCAGGTTAATGTTGTTCGTTGTCTCTCTTGTCCTGCTTCAGCCTCGGCGTCGTACAACTCACCAGAGCTGCTCCAATGACGAAACCCTCCATCACAGCGGAGCAGTACCTCGGGCTCCATCTCCAGACGCCTAAGATCTTCTTCCCCTCCTCCGACAGCAAAGTCAGCCAGAGCATCCTCACCGGCCAACCCAATCACGCTGAGATCAACATGGCTTCGCCAAAGAGGTTGTACACTTGTTGCATCTCTGTTTTACTCTACATGTTATATATATTGTCCACTGAGCACACGGATTTGTTCCTTTAGTGTCTCCTTGAAAGAAAAAACGTAGGAATTTTAATTTTCACTTGTCTTCCTTTTCAAATTCCTATTCATGAAGCACAAGACTAAGAGATAGTAGCATAATAGCATTATAACCATACATTTTCTTGTGGTTTGACTTAACCTCACCATGCTTCTTTGCATCCTGTGATCTTCCAATTGTTGTGAATCAAACACCCAAATTGGCAGAAATCCTATGTTTTTAAATTCTCTGTTTTGCACGTGCATTCCTATCATATTCCTATCTATTTCCTATCCCTGCATTGTTGGAATCCTCCAATTCAAACGAGCCCTTACATAATTACTTCTCTTACAGATAGTTGTCAAAGAAAACCTTGCGTGGTTTGTCCCGCTCCTGCTGCGCCGTCGTCCACCCCAGCTCAGCTGCTCCAACGACAGAAGGGTCCAACACAGCAGGGATCCGGCCTCCAGGTTGTCTTTCGCCGCCTCAGATCTTCTTCCCCGCCGCTGGCAGCCATGAAAACTGCATTACCATCATCAACCGAGCAGATGACCTCGAGGACTACACAGGTCCGCAAGAGAGGTCGCACTCTTTCGTGTCTGCTTACGTTATGCATCGCTTAATATTACATGCTACTTTATCGTCCTGTTCACCGATTAGACTCTAAGTCAGCTCCAAACTAATGGTCAAACTTGAGTTTTTAAATGGTTGTGGGATACATATCGGGGCCGCTATCAATAGTATCTATCTACTATCTGGTTAATCTTCGGTGTCTACTATGTGTTTCATGTTGGGTGGGAAACAAACAGTAAAGAAGCCATTATCTGTATTTTTTAACTGAAGCCATTATCTGCCTGCTATTATTGGTTTTGGGTCTATCCATAGGTTGCTACCATCACTCTGGATTTCTGCATGCACTCCTTACATAATCTCACTATGTTTTATTCCTATGCATGACAGTTATTGTAAACAATGGAACTGAACATGTAGAGCAAAAGAGACGAGCCTTGCGTGGCAATAAAATTTCATGCAGACGTCGCTCCATGGTAGGCGCAAAGGCAGCCCCCCTCCACGCATTTCGGATTGTAACCGAGAGGAAGATATCTGTTCTGAGGGGGATTCAGAAGGAGAAGACAACTCCTATTTACCCCCTGAGGTCTTCGCTCTAACTTGGCATGCTGATGTTGGTTATATCATGCATATGGTGTCTTGCATTGCTTACTTTATACATCAAATATTTCATCTGCTTAGTTTAGACATCCTTTGTGCGAATGCCATCTGTTTAGTTTATTCATCGTTTATGTGAATTATGCAATGCCATCTTGTTTAGCCAGGCATCATATATGTGATTTTTGCAATGCCATCCTACTTAGCCAGTCATCTTATATATAAATTATATCAGGCCATCCTTTTTTTCGTTACATATTACATTTGTCAACAATGTTAGTACATTCAACTGCTCTTTGTGTGCATCAGCCATTTGACATGGTGATGGCAAATTCTGGAGTGAAAACAAGATCTTCAGAGCAGACTATGCTATCTGACGAAGCACATATCTCGCTGGTTACGGATAGCTCCTCAGAGGAGGATTCAGAGACATATGACCAGTCCTATTCCCCCCCCCCCCGAGGTGAATGCTCTAACTTGGCAGAGTTATGTTGCTCATATCGTGTGTATGGTGTCTCGCATTGCTATGTCATTTGATTAGTTTAGACATGCTTTGTGTGAATGCCACATGTTCAGTGTCTAATTACCATATATGTGAATTATGCATTGCCATCTTGTTGCAAGACATTATATATGTGAATTATACAATGCTATCTTGTTGCAAAGGCATTATATATGTGAATTATGCAATGCCATGCTATTTAGCCAATCATCATGTATGTGAATTATATCATGCTATCATTTTTTATTACAAGTTCCATTTGTCGACAACGTTTGTATATTCAACTACTCTTCCTGTGCATCATCCATTTGAAGCGGTGATGGAAGTATCTGGAGTGAAAACAAGGTATTTAGAGCAGACAATGCTACCTGCTGAAGTAGACATCTTGCTGGTTACAAAGAGCTCCTCAGAGGAGGATTCAGAGACTGATGACCAGTCCTATTTCCCCTCTGAGGTCTATGCTCAAACTTGGCAGGGTTATATTACCCATGTCATGCATGTTGTCTTGCATTGCTTAGTTTTTACATCATATATGGATTGCCATCTGCTTACTTGCTTACTATATAAATCATATATTTGAATTATATCATGCCATCATGTTTACATAGTACATACACATCATCTATCTGAATTATGGCATGGCAACCCATTTAATAAAGACATCATATAGTTATATCATCTCATCCTGTTTAGTGTTTACAGTCATCATATTTTGAATTATGGCATTCTATCCGTGAATGTATGTGAATTATGGCATGCCAACCTATTTAATAAACACATTATATAGTTATGTCATGTCATCCTGTTTACATAATCTCATATTTTGAACTATGTCTTTCCATCTTTTTAGTTAGCCATCATAATGTGAAATTGTGTCATGCTATCCTGTTTAGTTAGCCATCATATATGTAAAATTGTGTCATGCTATCCTGTTTGGTTAGACAACATAAATATGAATTATTTCATGCCCTCTTTTATTCCCCACTATCCATTGCACCTGTCTATCATACAATGTCTATACTTTCAATTACTTTTCTTGTTTATCAGCCATTTGAATTGGAGAGCGTGATGGCAATATCTAAGGGAGTAACAACACGGTCTTCAGAAAAGATAGTGCTACCAGTTGATGCAGATAGAACCACGGTTGTACTTACCCAAGGACCAGATCCACCACACATAACCCAGACTCTCGCAGATTGTACCCCTACCCAGTTGGATAGAGAACCAGCTACACCCCTTCTAACCCCAACCCCGATAGATAGTAACCCAGTTCCAGTTGACACAGCACCGTCTCCACCACAGAGCACCCAAACACGAGCAGTTAGTAAGGGAACTGCAGTGCCCAAAGCACGAGGACCACCACTCTGAATCCCAACTCAACGCTTAAAGGAGAAGAAGATTTGTTCTCATGTCAGGTTCTGTAGCTATGGTTCATACTCCTTTACTCTTGCATTACTGTATTTACTCATACCAACTATTTTCAAATTTGAAGGATAGAATTGAAACTCCAATGGCGCAACAGGTATGTTTTAAACTTGTTTCTTTAACTGGTTTGCTGTTGTAACCTGCTCTATGTTGATTTTAGTTTCAATTGAATAAACAGTTATGTTCTCATGTCATGCACATTACAAGTGTTGTTATTGCTCTATAGTTACCCACACTTATATTTTATCTATTCTGCTTTGTCTTGAACAAATATTATTTGAACTGTGTCTCTATCTTGATTTGGCAACAAAAACTAGAATGATATAGACCATAAAGTGACCATGGTACATAGATATATGTTTGTTTCATGCCGTTATCTTGTCCACTTTACTACTGAACCCATTTACCAAAATGAGTTTCATATACAACATGGTAAACATGCGATGTGTCTGCTTGTTTCTCTTTTAGAATGCGGACAAAATATTGGAGAACAGTACCGCATTATCCAATGGTAAAGGAAGTAATGCAGATAAGGTTCAAGATAGTGAGACATCCCTGTTGGTCTCCAAGAAAGCTGATAAAAACTATCTTGACAGCAGTGAGAGAACCCAAAAGTCCTGTCTTGATGTAGTGTTCGAGTTACTGGCCACTACTGCTGGCACAAGCTCTTCGAACTCGCTGCCTGAATCAGTTCGTCTTCTTGAGTCTCAACTTCAAGTTGAAAGACATCGATCAGATGTGCTGCGACAGGAAGCTGAAGGACTGAGGAAGTCCCTACAGAATTCAGATGCATATTTTCTGGTGCAACAGCAAGCGCTGGAGGATTTAAGCGCCAAACAAGAGAAAGTTAATAAGCTTGCTAAGCATCTTGCCAGCATTATGGGTACCCAGGATATTGTTTCTTGAGATCTTCTGAAGTGGTTTCAGTTCTGGATTTGTTTTGCTGCGGCGTTTATTTGCGCTGGTCGCCAACTTTGACAACCAATGTATATGATATGCTGCTTTGTTCCCTATATTTGCACTGGTGGTGAACTTTGATGCCCAGTGGATGTAATATGTGTAATAGCCATGATAGCCTAGTGTTAGTTGCTTGCTTATTTGTTTCCTCGTTGTCTTGTTTATTTGTTTGCTTGTAGTCATTGCAGTTCTTCTTCCGTGGTTAGCTAGTGGCTGCAATAACCTATATTTTAAAACTAGGCCACAATAACCATGGGCTAATATTTACTATAGTGACACTGGGCCTCCTACTGGTCGTAGAAACAGTGGGCCTTCTACGGGCCGTAGAAACAATGGGCCTTCTACGGGCTGTAGAAACAATGGGCCTTCTGCGGGCCGTATCATCAATGGGCCTTATACGAGCCGTATGATCGATTGGCCAAACATGGGCCAAACAGACCGCATTATGGCCGTAAACGGGCTAGAGTTGGAATCGTCCGTTCATGGGTCGACCATAACGGGCCATCATTAATAGGTCGTATTTGATGACGCTATGAAACCGGCCCAGCGTATTATCGGACCACAAACGGGCTGACTATAACCACGGGCTAAATTTGGCCTACAAGCAGAAAATGACAGTAACGGGCCGTAAGTAAACGAATGCTGGAAATGAGCCCAAGAATAAATGGGCTCTGAGAAGGCCGAAAGATAACATGGGATGGAAACGGCCCAACGGAATAACGGGCCGTTAATGGGTATAAAGTGATACACTGTTCATTACGGGCCAGTTTCACCACGGGCCGTTAATGGGTGTAAAGTGATACACTGTTCATTACGGGCCAGTTTCACCACGGGCCGTTAATAGGCCAAGAGTTACATAGGGCCTCATATGGGCCGAAAGACGTCATGGGCTATACATGCGCTAGAAGTGAAAACGGGCTGGAATCATATTGGATGGCCCAGATGACGCTACTGGGCCTAATTCGGATAGGGCGTAACGGGCCTTGGGTTAGCGGGCTGTAAATGGGCTATATGCGAACAAGCCATTAACAGGCTTTCCATGGACCGGCCCGCCACCTTTTAACCAAGTCAAACGGGCCGACCTTTTCACAGGAATGGGCCTCTGTTGGGCCGTGCCATGTGTCGACGTATCATAGGCGCCTTCCGTCCAATGAGTGGATAACATCTGTCCCAACGATGAGCCGACACGTGTTTCCTGCAGCCAATGATGATTTTACACGTGGAAAATCCCCATTGGTCGGGGCTGTTAACGGGTTATTGGATCCAAAACCCGACCCGATAGCTTAACGGCGTTCCGTTATGGTGGATGCCACGTGTCGGTCACCCTTGACGAAAGCACTTCTGTGACGCGCGATTTATCGTCATGGAAGTGGACACTTCCGTGATGATAATTTTGGTAATGTCATGGAACACTTCTACGACAGCACATGTATGACTATCTTGATTCTATCATAAAATCGTCATGGATGTACATGCATGACAAAAAACGCGACCTACCGTGACAAACACGTATCATCACGGAAGTGTATTTTTTTGTAGTGATTCACTTTAAATAGGGCTCCGTCGAAATCCGTTGAGATGACACCGTATGAATTATGGTTTGGAAATAAACCTAAGCCGTCGTTTCTAAAAGTTTGGGGATGCGGTGCTTATGTCAAGAAACTTCAACCTGAAAAGCTCGAACCCAGGTCAGAAAAATACGTCTTCATAGGATACCCTAAGGAAACTATTGGGTATACCTTCTACCTCAGATTTGATGGCAAGATCTTTGTTGTCAAGAATGGATCCTTTCTACAGAAAGAGTTTCTCTCGAAAGAAATAAGTGGGAGGAAAGTAGAACTTGATGAGGTACTTCCTCTTGAACCGGAGGGTAGCGCAGCTCAGGAAGATGTTTCTATGGTGCCTGCACCGACTAGAGAGGAAGTTAATGATGCTGATCATGAAACATCGAATCAAGCTACTAAACTTTGTAGGTCCACGAGGACACGTTCCGCACCAGAGTGGTATGGCAACCCTGTCCTGAAATCATGTTGTTAGACAATGGTGAACCTTCGAACTATGAAGAAGCGATGGCGGGCACGGATTCCAACAAATGGCTTGAATCCATGAAATCCGAGATAGGATCCATGTATGAAAATGAAGTATGGACTTTGACAGACTTGCCCGATGATCGGCAAGCCATAGAGAATAAATGGATCTTTAAGAAGAAGACTGACGCGGATGGTAATATGACCATCTATAAGGATCGGCTTGTCGCTAAGGGTTATCGACAAGTTCAAGGGGTTGACTATGATGAGACCTTCTCACCCGTAGCGAAGCTGAAGTCCGTCCGAATCATGTTAGCAATTTCCGCATTCTGTGATTATGAGATATGGCAAATGGACGTCAAAACGTCATTCCTTAATGGTTTCCTTAAGGAAGAATTATATATGGTGCAGCCGGAAGGTTTTGTCGATCCTAAGAATGCTGACAAGGTATGCAAGCTCCAGCGCTCAATCTATGGGCTGGTGCAAGCATCTCGGAGTTGGAACATTCGCTTTGATGAGATGATCAAAGCGTTTGGGTTTACGCAGACTTATGGAGAAACATGTGTTTACAAGAAAGTGAGTGGGAGCTCTGTAGCATTTCTCATATTATATGTGTATGACATAATATTGATGGGAAATGATATAGAATTTTTGGAAAGCATAAAGGCCTACTTGAATAAGTGTTTTTGAATGAAGGACCTTGGAGAAGCTGCTTACATATTAGGCATCAAGATCTATAGAGATAGATCGAGACGCCTCATTGGTCTTTCACAAAGCACATACCTTGACAAGATATTGAAGAAGTTCCATATGTATTAGTCCAAGAAGGGTTTCTTTCTTGTATTGCAAGGTGTGAAATTGAGCATGGCTCAATGCCCGACCTCGGCAGAAGATAGAGAAAAGATGAGTGTCATCCCCTATGCCTCAGCCATAGGGTCTATTATGTATGCCATGTCGTGTACCAGACCTGATGTGAACCTTGCCGTAAGTTTGGTAGGAAGGTACCAAAGTAATCCCGGCATGGAACACTAGACAACGGTCAAGAATATCCTAAAGTACATGAAAAGGACTAAGGATATGTTTCTCGTTTATGGAGGTGATGAAGAGCTCGTCATAAAGGGTTACGTTAATGCTAGCTTCGACACAGATCTGGATGACTCCAAGTCACAAACCGGATACATGTACATTTTGAATGGTGGGGCTGTCAGCTGGTGCAGTTCCAAGCAAAGCGTCGTCGCGGGATCTACAAGTGAAGCGGAGTACATAGCAGCCTCGGAGGCAGCACAGGAAGCAGTCTGGATGAAGGAGTTCATCACCGATCAAGGAGTTAATCCCAATGCGTCAGGCCCGATGACACTCTTCTGTGACAACATTGGAGCTATTGCCATTGCCAAGGAGCCCAGGTTTCACAAGAAGACCAGACATATCAAGCGTCGCTTCAACTCCATTCCTAAATACATTCAAGATGGAGACATAGATATTTGTAAAGTGCATACGGATCTGAATGTCGCAGATCTGTTGACTAAACCTCTTCCGCGAGCAAAACATGATCAACACCAGAACTCTATGGGTGTTCGATTCATCACAGTGTAACTAGATTATTGACTCTAGTGCAAGGTGGGAGACTGTTGGACATATGCCCTAGAGGCAATAATCAATTGGTTATTATTATATTTCCTTGTTCATGATAATTGTCTGTTGTTCATGCTATAATTTATTAACCGGAAACCGTATGTAGCGACCAGACCTCAAACGGTCTGATCTCTGTGCTCCGGTGTCATCCCTGGATCAGTAATGCTGACACCACACAATACTCGGAGGATTTCTTACAGAGTAGCAATCACACACTTATTACATCGAGTGTCTCAAAAGAGAACTTATTACAATAAATATGGCTTAAGGCCATCTAATAACGATAACAGCGGAAGGCTTGGAAGATAAGTGAGTCCATCAACTCCAACGGCATCACTGAGTATAGAACCACGACCTAAAAACTCCTTAATCATCGTCTGAAAAGTCTGCAACATTAACGTTGCAACCCGAAACGGGTCAGCACATGGAATATGCTGGCAATGTAACACATAGAGAGTAATGGAATGAAACAGCTATACTATATGCATATTTGGCTGGTGGAAAGCTCTATGGTTACAGTTTTGCGTAAAGCCAATTTTTCCCTACTTCAAAGGAATAAATTTATTTAACTATCATGGTAGTTGTTAAACATTGAGAATGGTTGACAGCATTCTCAATCCCAATTAAACATCATCATTAAACATAACCCAACAAAATTAATTTAGAGTAACATGTTGAGATTCACATGATAATCCAAGTAATAGATACTCAAGATGTCCATAACCGGGGACACGACTAACCATGATTAGTTTATTACACTCTGCAGAGGTTTGCGCACTTTTCCCCACAAGACTCGATGGCCTCCGTTTGGTTTCTCGCACTACATGGTGTTTGAGAAGACGGATGACCGAGACATAGTCTTTCAGAAGCGCTAGCACCTTACGATCGGGTAGACCGTACCACCTACATCCCCTACATCTGCTAGTCTACACTATAAGAGTTCGCACAACTTAGTCAACTATGCTAGAGCCCATAATAGCTTGTGGCTGCACACGGAAGTTTCTAGTATGAATAGTCTCATGATCCCTTTGAACCTGGGTGGCGGTCCAAAAGAAAACAGGCAAGTCCTGGAATACCCAGGTGCCTCAATCCACCCAGATGTGTGTTTAAGTTGCCACCTTAGATAAACCATTAATTAACAATCTCACATCTGTCATGGATATCACTCACCCAATCCACGTCTACTAGCATAGCATGGCAAAATAAGCAAACACAGAAGTAACTCCCAAAGGTTTGATAATAACAGGTAATAGGTACTACCTCATCTACTTCCCATCCCACAATTTAATTAGATCCTAATCATGCAATGTGTGAGGATTGATCTAATGCAATAAAACTGGGTAGTAGAAAAGGTATGATCAAAGTGTTACTTGCCCTGCTGATAATCCGCGAAACCTAACGATTCGAAGTAATAAGCGGCGCACTCCGGGTATTCTATCGCAGACAAACAAACAAGCATACAATAAGTACTCATCTAATGCACAGGTAAACCTCAAATAGGAGATCTAACCAGAAGGTTCAACTTAAGAACTCCGGTTGGCAAAAAGAATCAAATCGAAAGAAACAACGAAAGTCAAACGGCGAAAGAAAACAACTTCGTTCTAGTAATCTGGATCTAGGGCAAAATTTACATTAGCAAAATCTTGTTTAAGTTGGTGAAACGAATAGAGGGTTTCGGAACGAAACTCTAGGCGCTTGAATCGCCTGATTCTGATAAACGAGTGAAAAGTTATACTAAAACGAAAATCGGATTAGGAATCACGATCAGAAAAATCACGGATTTAATTCGAAAAAAAGAAAAACGACGAACGCTCGCTAGAACGAACGAACGGATGAAAACTCGCTATTTAAATAAACCGGAAAAACCGATCTATTTAAAAAAAACCGAATCTAAAAAAACCGACGAAAACCGATTTTTTTTAAATAAAAAATATTGGCACAGAAATCGAGGCGGCGGCGAACCTCGGCGGCGGCGTCCGGCGACGGCGGTGGCGGGCGGCACGGCGCGGCGCGGCGCGGCGGCGGCGGCGGCGGGACCGGGTGGCGGCTAGGGTTGGGGCTAGGGCGGCTAGGGTTCCCCGGGGCTGGGCCTCGGCTTATAAAGGCCCCCTCGGGCCGGAGTCCTAGTCGGACACGGCCCGTAAGTTGGTTCGTTTTTTTAAAATTATTCCGCTCGGAAGAAAAATAAAAAGAAGTACTAAACGGACTCCAAAAATTCCGAAATAAATTTTCACGGGCTTCTAAAATCAAGCCGCACAAGGTGAACATTTATTTGGGGCCTAAATGCAATTTTGAAGAACACCCATTTTTCCTAAATTCAAATAAAACACCGAAAAACTCCGAAATAAAATCTTATTTGATTTTATTATTAAATCCTCAATATTTTTTTATTTTGGGAAAGTCATTTTATTCCCTCTCTCATATTTTTGTAATAGAAATAATTGATGATAAAATAAATAAAATCAAATGATCCTATTCTCAAAATTTGAGAAAACTCAAATATGAAAATAACGAAATCCCCAACTCTCTCCGTGGGTCATTGAGTTGCGTAGAATTTCTAGGATCAACCAAAATGCAAAAATAAAATATGATATGCATTGATGATCTAATGTATAACATTCCAAATTGAAAATTTGGGATGTTACAAACCTACCCCCTCAAGATGAATCTCGCCCTCGAGATTCGGGTTGGCTAGAAAATAGGTGAGGGTGGTCCTTGAGTAAATCTTCCTCTCATTCCCAAGTGGCTTCATCCTCCGTGTGGTGGCTCCACTGAACTTTGCAAAACTTGATAACCTTGCTGCGGGTGACTCGGCTAGCAAACTCGAGAATCTTAACTGGTTTCTCCGTGTGGTTGGCTCTGATACCATCTCTGTAGCGACCAGACCTCAAATGGTCTGATCTCTGTGGTCCGGTGTCATCCCTAGATCAGTAATGCTGACACCACACAGTACTCGGAGGATTTATAGCAGAGTAGCAATCACACACTTATTACATCGAGTGTCGCAAAAGAGAACTTATTACAATAAATATGGCTTAAGGCCATCTAATAACGATAACAGCGGAAGGCTTGGAAGATAAGTGAGTCCATCAACTCCAATGGCACTGTGTCCCTCAACGGTATGTCAGCCATCTCCGCATGACATTTCTTTAACTGAGAAACGTGGAACACATCATGAACTCCTGACAATCCTTCGGGCAATTCCAACTTGTAGGTCACTTCTCCCATACATTCCAAAACTCGATATGGTCCTACAAATCGTGGTGCTAACTTCCCTTTAACTCCAAAACGCTTTGTTCCCCGAAGTGGAGATACTCGAAGATAAGCTCTATCTCTGACTTCATAAACTGTCTCCTTGCATTTAGAATCTGCATAGCTCTTCTGTCTGGACTGGGCTACCTTGAGCCTATCGCGAATCAGCTTCACCTTCTGTTCAGACTCTTTAATCAAGTCAGGTCCAAACAACTGGCGGTCTCCAACTTCGTCCCACGACAACGGTGTCCTGCACCTCCTTCCGTACAAAGCATCGAAAGGGGCCATCTTCAAACTGGTTTGGTAACTGTTGTTGTAAGAGAACTCTGCATATGGCAAATTATCATCCCAACTAGATCCGTAATCTAGCGCACAAGCTCTCAGCATATCCTCCAAAATCTGATTGACTCTCTCGGTCTGTCCATCTGTCTGTGGATGAAAAGCTGTACTGAATTCTAGCCTGGTTCCCAAAGTTTCATGCAACTGCTTCCAGAACTTTGAGGTAAACTGGGTTCATCTATCTGATACGATACTCCTCGGAACTCCATGCAAACATACGATCATGGTCATGTATATCTTTGCCAACTTAGCACTGGTGTAAGTGGTCTTTACTGGGATGAAATGAGCTACTTTCATCAATCGATCGACTACAACCCAAATCAAGTCATAGCCTGATCGAGTCCTGGGCAATCCCGTGATAAAATCCATGCCTAGCTTATCCCACTTTCATTCGGGTATCGACAATGGTTGTAGCAATCCCGCTGGCTTCTGATGCTCTGCCTTTACTCTCTGACATACATCACAAACTGCTACATACTCCGCAATATCCTTCTTCATTCCGGTCCACCAGAAAATATCCTTCAAATCCAAATACATCTTGGTATTTCCTGGGTGAATTGAATACGGTGAAACGTGTGCCTCTTGCAAAATCAACTTCCTGATCTCCGAGTCATTGGGCACGTAAACACGGTCTTCAAACCATAGGGTGTCGTGCTCATCCTCACGAAATCCTTTAGCTTTTCCTTTGCTCAGTTTCTCCTTTATAGAGGCAATCTCTTTGTCAGCTTTCTGAGCTTCCCTGATTCTATCCATCAAAGTTGACTGAATCTCCAATGCTGCTACATAGCCTCTCGGAACTATTTCCAAACATAGTTCACGAAGATTTTCGGCTAACTCCCTTGGTATTTCTCCCGTCATTAACGTATTGACATGGCTCTTATGGCTTAATGTGTCAGCTACTACATTAGCCTTTCCGGGGTGATAATGCAATTTCATATCATAATCCTTGAGAAGCTCCAACCATCTCCTTTGTCTGAGATTCAACTCCTTCTAGGTGAAAATGTACTTCAAACTCTTATGATTCGTGTACACCTCACAATGATTACCAATGAGAAAATGTCTCCATGTTTTCAAAGCATGCACTACGGCTGCTAACTCCAAATCATGCGTAGCATAATTCAACTCATGAGGCATCAGTTGTCTTGAGGCATATGAAACAACTCTCCCTTCCTGCATAAGCACTGCTCCAAGTCCTCGATGTGAAGCGTCGCAATACACCTCATAATCTTTGTTATGGTCCGGCAAAATCAATACTGGTGAGGCAACTAAGCGTTTCTTCAACTCCTGGAAACTAGCCTCACATTCCTCTGACCATATGAACTTGGTATCCTTCTTTAACAACTCAGTCATAGGCTTCGCAATCTTTGAGAAATTTTCAATAAATCTCTGGTAGTATCCTGCGAGTCCAAGAAAACTTCAGATCTCTCCAACTGTTGTTGGAGCTTACCACTTGGTCACGGTTTCAACTTTAGTGGGATCAACTGCTATACCTTCTCCAGATATAACGTGTCCGAGGAATCCTACTTCCTTCAACCAAAACTCACATTTGCTGAACTTGGCATATAATTGATGTTCTCTGAGCTTTCCAAGTACCAAACGCAAATGCTCCTTATGTTCCTCTTCATTCTTCGAATACACCAGAATATCATCAATGAACACTACGACGAACTTATCCAAAAACTCCATAAACACTTTGTTCATCATGTTCATCAAATAGGCAGGTGCGTTAGTCAGACCAAATGACATAACGGTATACTCGTACAGCCCATACCTGGTGGTAAAAGCTGTCTTCGGAATATCCTGTTCTCGAATCTTCAACTGGTGGTATCCTGATCGCAGGTCGATCTTGGAAAATACCTTAGCTCCTTGCAATCGATCAAGCAGATCGTTGATCATTGGTAGTGGGTACTTGTTCTTGATCGTTACTTCATTCAATCCTCGATAATCAACAACCATCCTTAACGATCCATCCTTCTTCTCCACTAGTAGTACTGGCGATCCCCAAGGCGAAGAACTTGGGCGAATATATCCCTTATCCAGTAACTCCTTAATCTGCTTCTTAATTTCCACCAAATCCTTTGCTGACATCCTATATGGTCTCTTTGATATTGGCCCTGTGCCTGGCAATAGCTCAATCAAAAACTCAATATCTCTATCCGGTGGCATGCCTGGCTACTCCTCTAGAAACACATCAGGGAAATCCCTTACCACTGGTACTTCCTCCTGCACAACTCCTGTTAAGCAATTTACTTGAGTCCTCTTTGGCACATGCCGGGATACATACTTGATCCTTCTCCCTTCTGGGGTGGTAAGGAAAATTGACTTACTAGCACATTCTATATTCCCTTCATACTTTGATAACCAATCCATACCTAATATCACATCCAATCCTTGGGATTCCAATACTATTAGGTCTGAGGGAAAAACATAGTTACCAATCCTTAATGGTAACCGATCACACCATAGACTAGCCACATACTCTGCTCCGGGCGAGGTTACTAACATGGGTGACCTAAGGGCTTGGGTTGGTAGGTTATACTTATCCACAAATCCCCTTGAGATGTATGAATGCGATGCACCAGTATCAAAAAGAACGAGTACAGTAAATGACTTAACCAAAAACTTACCTATTAATGCATCGGGCTGAGCTTGAACCTCCTCCACGCTAACGTGGTTCACCTGTCCCCTGTGGAAAAGAGTTCGGCTTCTTCCCAGAACTTCCATTGCCATTTTGGCCTTCAGGACATTCATTGGCATAATGTCCGGTCTTCTGACACTTAAAACAAGTGACTTGGCTTAGGTCCTTCTTGGCTGGGGTTGATGGGTTGGTGAGGTTCTGGCCGTTGCTTCCTCCATTGCCATTACCATTTTTGGTGCCATTGTGATTGTGCGAGCTACCTCCTCCATGGGTATGCTGAAAATGTCCTCCCGGTCTAGGGGTAAAACATGGCTTCTGCTGAGCTCCTGAATTGTACTTTCCTTTGTCCATACTTCCTCTTGCGGTTCTCAATCTGTTGTTGCTTCCCTTCAATCATAAGAGCACGATCTACCAACTCCTGGTAGTTGTTGAAGGTTGCTACCATCAACTGCATGCTCAACTCATCACTCAGTCCTTCCAGAAACTTCTCCTGCTTAGCTGCATCCGTAGCGACGTCATCTAGGGCATAACGTGCTAGCTTACTAAATTCCTCCACATACTGGCCAACTTTCCGTCCTCCCTGGCGCAAGTTGCGAAACTCACGCTTCTTCATGGCCATAGCTCCTGCTGAAACATGTGTAGTACGAAAAGCCTGCTGAAATTGGTCCCATGTGACAGTGTCAACTGGGAAAGTGGCTGTAAAATTCTCCCACCATGATGCTGCGGGTCCTTCTAGCTGATGTGCGGCAAACTTCACCTTCTCCGCATCTGTGCATCCTACTGTGGTCAACTCCTTAGCTGTCTTGCGGAGCCAATCATCTGCTACTATCGGCTCGGTGCTACTGGAAAACACCGGCGGATTCAGCCTAAGAAAACGGGCTAAGTGGTCAATAGGTGGAGGTGGTGGTGGTGGGTTGTTGGTGTTGTTCCCCTGATTCTGATTCTGGACTAGCAACTGCATCAATGTGTTCCGCTGCTGGATCAACTGGGTGAGCTCGGGTGGAAAAGCAAATCCGGGGTCACGTCTCGGAGGCATCTGAGGGTTTAGAAAAGATGAGATATAAGAATAGAGGGGGTCTAAAGAGAAAACACTACCCATATGCACATGAGGCAAAAGCAAACAATTCACTTCAATCAATCAAACAAAGGCATACAATCGATCTAACTATCGCAAAAGTGCTCGGACTACTATATTTACATGGTGGACTACTACTACTGATGAGGTGGTCTACTAGAAATATTCTTCGGTTGCAGACTCCATGATATCTGCTCCAGCTTCATCAATATAGTCATCATCGCTCTCATCTGGGTCCGTGTCGGTGTCGTCGATGATGATGTAGTCTTCCGGGCTAATCTCCTTGGGTTCTTCGTCTTCATCCACTGGTGTAGGGCCTCCCATAAATATTCCAATCTTCTTGATCAGGTCGTCATTCTTCTCCACCAATACTTCAATTTCCTCTTCATAATCTTCACGTGTAGCCTTGAGTTCTTCCTCCAGTTCCTTGATTCTAGTCTTAGCCTTCTTCAGATCTATCATGTCGGCGCACATCTGGTTCTCCTGTCGTCGAATGTGTTGATTTAACTCCTGGATAAAAGCTGCGATTGATCTATCCTTCCTGGTGCTGATCATCTCCCAGTGCTCATCTCGGCGCCCACAAATCTGGTAGATAGTATCCTTGAGATCCTTGTGGTAGACTTCTCCAATGCGTCCCATGGCGATGTGAGCTGCCATGCTCTTTCCTAGACTCCAAGTTGGTGCATCAAAAGAAAACTCTATGGGCTCAGTGACTGGCATGAACGTCCTTCCTGGAACTTGAACTTGAATCATCCAGCGCTCTTCTTCAGGTAAAGTGGCATTGTAGGTTCCCGTGAAGCTTGGTACTCCTATGTTCAGGTATCTAGTGACTTCCTTCAAGTGTCGTCCAAAGGGTGTATCTTCATCCGGTTGTGTGAACTTGTTCCTTGCATCCGCCATCCTAAAGAGTAGAAAAGATGAGAGGTCAGAAGAGAAGAGAGTGAATAGTGATCTAGGTCTTTTGCTTAGTGGTCGTGTCCTACAGTCAGCGTGTGCTCTGATACCATCTCTGTAGCGACCAGACCTCAAACGGTCTGATCTCTGTGCTCCGGTGTCATCCCTGGATCAGTAATGCTGACACCACACAGTACTCGGAGGATTTATTGCAGAGTAGCAATCACACACTTATTACATCGAGTGTCTCAAAAGAGAACTTATTACAATAAATATGGCTTAAGGCCATCTAATAACGATAACAGCGGAAGGCTTGGAAGATAAGTGAGTCCATCAACTCCAACGACATCACTGAGTATAGAACCACGACCTAAAAACTCCTTAATCATCGTCTGAAAAGTCTGCAACATTAACGTTGCAGCCCGAAACGGGTCAGCACATGGAATATGCTGGCAATGTAACACATAGAGAGTAATGGAATGAAACAGCTATACTATATGCATATTTTGGCTGGTGGAAAGCTCTATGGTTACAGTTTTACGTAAAGCCAATTTTTCCCTACTTCAAAGGAATAAAATTTATTTAACTATCATGGTAGTTGTTAAACATTGAGAATGGTTGACAGCATTCTCAATCCCAATTAAGCATCAACATTAAAACCCAACAATATTAATTTGGAGTAACATGTTGAGATTCACATGAAAATCCAAATACTAGATACTCAAGATGTCCATAACCGGGGACACGGCTAACCATGATTAGTTTACTACACTCTGCAGAGGTTTGCGCACTTTTCCCCACAAGACTCGATCGCCTCCGTTTGGTTTCTCGCACTACATGGTGTTTGAGAAGACGGATGACCGAGACATAGTCTTTCAGAAGCGCTAGCACCTTACGATCGGGTAGACCGTACCACCTACATCCCCTACATCTGCTAGTCTACCACTGTAAGAGTTCGCACAACTTAGTCAACTATGCTAGAGCCCATAATAGCTTGTGGCTGCACACGGAAGTTTCTAGTATGAATAGTCTCATGATCCCTTTGAGCCTGGGTGGCGGTCCAAAAGAAAACAGGCAAGTCCTGGAATACCCAGGTGCCTCAATCCACCCAGATGTTTGTTTAAGTTGCCACCTTAGATAAACCATTAATTAACAATCTCACATCTGTCATGGATATCACTCACCCAATCCACGTCTACTAGCATAGCATGGCAAAATAAGCAAACACAGAAGTAACTCCCAAAGGTTTGATAATAACAGGTAATAGGTACTACCTCATCTACTTCCCATCCCACAATTTAATTAGATCCTAATCATGCAATGTGTGAGGATTGATCTAATGCAATAAAACTGGGTAGTAGAAAAGGTATGATCAAAGTGTTACTTGCCCTGCTGATGATCCGCGAAACCTAACGATTCGAAGTAACAAGCGGCGCACTCCGGGTATTCTATCGCAGACAAACAAACAAGCATACAATAAGTACTCATCTAATGCACAGGTAAACCTCAAATAAGAGATCTAACCAGAAGGTTCAACTTAAGAACTCCGGTTGGCAAAAAGAATCAAATCGAAAGAAACAACGAAAGTCAAACGGCGAAAGAAAACAACTTCGTTCTAGTAATCTGGATCTAGGGCAAATTTTACAATAGCAAAATCTTGTTTATGTTGGTGAAACGAATAGAGGGTTTCGAGACGAAACTCTAGGCGCTTGAATCGCCTGATTCCGATAAACGAGCGAAAAGTTATACTAAAACGAAAATCGGATCAGGAATCGCGATCAAAAAAATCGCGGATTTAATCCGAGAAAAAGAAAAACGACGAACGCTCGCTATTTAAATAAACCAGAAAAACCATCTATTTAAAAAAACCGAATCTAAAAAAACCGACGAAAACCGATTTTTAAATAGAAAATATTGGCACGGAAATTGAGGCGGCGGCGAACCTCGGCGGCGGCGGCGTGGGGCGGCGGTGGCGCGGCGCGGCGGCGGCGGCGGCGGGACCGGGTGGCGGCTAGGGTTGGGGCTGGGGCGGCTAGGGTTCCCCGAGGCTGGGCCTCGGCTTATAAAGGCCCCCTCGGGCCGGAGTCCTAGTCGGACACGGCCCGTAGGTCGGTTCGTTTTTTCTAAATTATTCCGCTCGGAAGAAAAATAAAAAGAAGTACTAAACGGACTCCAAAAAATCTGAAATAAATTTTCACGGGCTTCTAAAATCAAGCCGCACAAGGGGAACATTTATTTGGGATCTAAATGCAATTTTGAAAAATGCACATTTTTCCCAAATTCAAATAAAACACCGAAAAACTCCGAAATAAAATCTTATTTGATTTTATTATTAAATCCTCAATATTTCTTTATTTTGGGAAAGTCATTTTATTCTCTATCTCATATTTTTGTAACAGAAATAATTGATGATAAAATAAATAAAATCAAATGATCCTATTCTCAAAATTTGAGAAAACTCAAATATGAAAATAACGAAATCCCCAACTCTCTCTGTGGGTCATTGAGTTGCGTAGAATTTCTAGGATCAACCAAAATGCTAAAATAAAATATGATATGCATTGATGATCTAATGTATAACATTCCAAATTGAAAATTTGGGATGTTACACCGTAATACATGTGTGAATACATAGATCGTAATATGTCCCTAGTGAGCCTCTAGTTAACTAGCTCGTTGATCAATAGATGGTCATGGTTTCCTGACCATGGACATTGGATGCCATTGATAATGGGATCACATCATTAGGAGAATGATGTGATGAACAAGACCCAATCCTAAGCGTAGCACAAGATCGTGTAGTTCATTTGCTAAAGCTTTTCTAATGTCAAGTATCATTTCCTTAGACCATGAGATTATGCAACTCCCGAATACCGTAGGAATGCTTTGGGTGTACCAAACGTCACAACGTAACTGGGTGGCTATAAAGGTGCACTACAGGTATCTCCGATAGTGTATGTTGGGTTGACACTAATCGAGACTGGGATTTGTCACTCCGTATGACGGAGAGGTATCCCTGGGCCCACTCGATAATTCATCATCATAAGGAGCTCAATGTGACTAAGGAGTTGGTAACGGGATCATGTGTTATGGAACGAGTAAAGAGACTTGCCGGTAACGAGATTGAACTAGGTATGGGGATACCGACGATCAAATCTCGGGCAAGTAACATACCGATAGACAAAGGGAATTGCATACGGGATTGATTGAATCCTCGACATCATGGTTCATCCGATGAGATCATCGTTGAACATGTGGGAGCCAACATGGGTATCCAGATCCCGCTGTTGGTTATTGGCCGAAGAGATGTCTCGGTCATGTCTGCATAGTTCCCGAACCCGTAGGGTCTACACACTTAAGGTTCAGTGATGCTAGAGTTGTTATGGGAAATATTATGTGGTTACCGAAGGTTGTTTGGAGTCCCGGATGTGATCCTGGACGTCAGAGGAGTTCCGGAATGGTCCGGATGTGAAGAATTATATATGGGAAGTCTTTTTTCAGTCGCCGGAATCATTTCTGGCGTTATCGGTATTGTACCAGGACCACTGGAAGGTGTCCAGGGGTCCACCGGGTGGGGCCACCTGCCCCGGTGGTCCTAGTGGGCTGAACAAGGGAGGGAAGCAGCCCCTGGTGGGCTGGTGCACCCCCAAGGGGCCCTAGGCGTCTAGGGTTAGAAACCCTAGGGGGTGGGGGCGCCTCCCACGTGACTTGGGGGGCAAGTCCCCCCCTTTGGCTGCCGCCCCCTTGTAGATGGGATCTAGGGGGCCGGCCCCCTCTCCCCTCCCCCCTATAAATAGTGGGGGTGGGAGGGCTTCCACACCCTTCCCCTGGCGCAGCCCCTCCCCCTCTCCAACACCTCCTCCTCCGTAGCGCTTGGCGAAGCCCTGCTGGAGAACCACGAGCTCCATCACCACCACGCCGTCGTGTTGTCGGAGTTCTCCCTCAACTTCTCCTCTCCCCTTGCCGGATCAAGAAGGAGGAGACGTCCCCGGGATGTACGTGTGTTGAACGCGGAGGCACCGTCTGTTTGGCACTCGATCGGATCTTCCACAATTTGAATTGCTGCGAGTACGACTCCATCATCCGCGTTCCTTGTAAGGCTTCCGCTTAGCGATCTTCAAGGGTATGAAGATGCACTCCCTCTCTCTTTTTGCTAGCATCTCCTAGATTGATCTTGGTGGCATGTAGGAATATTTTGAATTATTGCCACATTCTCTAATAGTACATCCATACAAACACGGGCCATGTGCTATGGTTGGTGTTCTAGTTGCCAAACGGATTCATGCCATTGGCACACGCACCAAGCCCGATGTTCCTTGCATCACATGTGAAATATCAATATTCGTCGTTGAACGCACTCCACTGGCTTGCATCCGTGAGGTGTCTCAGCTTCAGATCATCTCCACCATCGGCCTTTTTCCTCTCCGCGTGCCAATGCATGAGCCTTGCTTCCTAGGGATCTACAAAATAATGTTGCAAACGGGGAGTGATCGATAAGTACCATGCAACTTTCAAGGGAGATTTCTTTTCGACCTTCTTGTATCGAGAAGCATTGCACACTCGACAGCTAGTTTTTTCCGCGTGCTACTTCCGATAAATGATGCAATCATTGATGCATGCATGGTATCTAACGTGTGGCAGATCAAGAGGGCACATGATCTTCTTGGCCTAATCCACACTAGTAGGACATAGATTCCCCGCGGGAAGAACATCCTTTAGGTACTTGAGAAGCTCATCGAGGCTAGTGTCAGTCCATTTGTTTTTAGCCTTCATCATTAGAAGTTCGAGTGTGAAACTCAAGCGGGTCATCTCGGGATCGCAACCATCATACAATGGAGTGTTCGAGTCTACCACCAGTTGCTCTAGCTTCGCCTCCTCTCTAGAAGTAGCTCTGTCAGTACTTGTCTCCTTGTGAAGCAGGTCTCGAACATGAGGGTCCCGCATGATTGAACTTAGTAGTGACGAAGTCTGTGACCTGTAGTCCATGTTTTTTCTGCCACCAGGTCCGGCCTCTTCTTCTCCGCCATGTCCGCCGGCCTCTTCCCCTCTGCCATGTCCGACGCCTTATCCGCCGCCATTATCGGTCATCTCTTTGTCTTGCCTCGTGTTGTGATTGGCTGCCCCGTCGGCATCCTCGTCATTATCATCATAATCTTCAATTATCCACCGAGTATAGCCATCCATGAAACCAGTCATGAGTAGGTGCGTCATCAAACGACCATCCTCATAGGGGTCGAGCCAAACTCCTCCTTTGCATCTTCAACATGGATATAAAATCTCTGTCCAGTTATTTTCATTCATGTCCTGCACCACCGACCTCAACCATCTTTCCACCATCGTTCCACTGACCATCATGAACACCTGAGCAGTAATAATAAACAAATTGATTATAAAAATGCATGCATGCATCAAAGTCATACAAAAATTCAGCATGACCTTCCCTAAAAATAGGACATATAGAGCCGAAATTCGCCGAAACGGAAATAAAATTGCGGCAAAACATAGGCAACTCAACCACAATTCAGCGGCAAATCATGTCACACACACAGTTTCCATCATATCGCCCGATTATGCCATATCGCACACATACACATATTTCCATTCTTGCAAAAGCACAAGTTTTTAATCACCTATCTCGAGATCGAGCACGGTGATGATGATGTCGATCGGTGTCGCCACACACCTAGGGAATGATCAAAAGTGGACAAATCTTACTTCTTGACATGGCTAGATCTAGTTAGAGAGGTACATAGGTCACTTCATTAAATGGGTAGATCTACCTAGCTATTTGGGGAAGCAGATGACTTTAACTAGTGGAGGGGGAGGAAAAAGAGAAGGAGTTGCATTAATGGAGGTGGTTGGTACGTCTCCAACGTATCTATAATTTTTTATTGTTCCATGTTGTTATATTATCATTCTTGAATGTTTTAAAATCATTTTATAGCAACTTTATATAATTTTTTGGGACTAACCTATTGACATAGTGCCCAGTGCCAATTGTTGTTTTCTGCTTGTTTTTTTACTTCGCCGAAAATCAATACCAAACGGAGTCCAAACGCAGCGAAACTTTTTGGAGAATTTTTCTGGGCCAGAAGACACAGGATGGGCCAAAGAAGTACCAAAGGGGTGCCCAGAGGGGGGCACAACCCACATGGGTGCGCCTGGGGGGCCAGGCGCACCCTGGTGGGTTGTGCCCACCTCGGTGGCCTCCCGCACCACCTCTTTGCTCTATAAATACCCTAATATTCCAAAAACCCTAGGGGATTCAACTAAACACAATTCCAGCCGCCGCAAGTTCTAGAAACCACAGATCCAATCTAGACACCATCGCGGAGGGGCTCATCATCCTCATTGGTGCCTCTCCGATGATGCGTGACTAGTTCCTTGTAGACCTGGTCCGTAGTTAGTAACTAGATGGCTTACTCTCTCTCTCTCTCTCTTGATTCTCAATACAATGGTCTCTTGGAGATCTATTTGATGTAACTCTTTTGCGGTGTGTTTGTTGGGATCCGATGAACTTTGAGTTTATGATCAGATCTATTTTATCCATGAAAGTTATTTGAGTTTTGATCTCTTATATTCATGATTACTTATAGCCACATATTTCTTTTGAATCTTTAGTTTAGTTAGGCTGACTAGATCGATTTTTCTTGGCTTGGGAAGAGGTGCTTTGTGATGGGTTCGATCTTACAGTGCTCAATCCTAGTGACAAAAGGGTAAATGACACGTATGTATCGATGCTATTAAGGATAATAAGATGGGGTATATTCCTACATATATAGATCTTGTCTACATCATGCGATCACTCGTATTGCATTACTCCGTTTTTCCATGAACTTAATACACTAGATGCATGTTGGATAGCGGTCGATGTGTGGAGTAATAGTAGTAGATGCAGGCAGGAGTCGGTCTACTAATCTTGGACGTGATGCCTATATAATGATCATTACCTGGATATCATCATGATTATTTGAAGCTCTATCAATTGCCCAACAGTAATTTGTTTACCCACTGTATGCTATTTTTCTCGAGAGAAGCCACTAGTGAAGTCTACGGCCCCCGGGTCTCTTCTTTATCATATTTGCCTTCGAGATCTATATTCATTCACTTCTATTTTCAAATATATTAATCCAAAAACCCAACAATACCTTGCTGCAATTTTTATTTACTTATTTTATCTCGCGTTCCTCCGAGATCTATTTATCCAATCTACTACAATTTTATCAATCTTTTTACCCGGGAGGGATTGACAACCCCTCTTTTACGTTGGGTTGCAAGTATTTGTTTTTTGTGTGCAGGTACCGTTTACATAGTGTTGTGTGGTTCTCCTACAGGTTCTATAAACTTGGTCTCATCACTGAGGGAAATACCTACCGTAGTTGTGATGCATCATCCCTTCCTCTTTGGGGAAATACCGACGTAGTTCAAGCCGCATCAGTGGTGTAGTTAGTTAGGAGCAATAAAGATAGAGAAAGAGAGGTAGAAGAAAGAGAGTAATGGGGAGAAATAGTGAGGAAGAACCAAAGTGAAGGAGAGAGGAGGTAGGAGCTAGGAGAAAGTGAAAGGAAGATAGGATAGGGGAGGGGAGAGGGGGAGGAAAAGGTGGTGTCTGCGCTTTAGCAGTAGCGCGGATTGGAAAATGTGCTGCTGCTAAAAATGTAGCAGTAGCACGCTCCTGCAAGAAGTGCTACTGCAAAGTGGGGTCTGCCATGTGTCCAAGTTCAAACTTAGTAGTAGTGTCTTACAATAAAAATGTGCTACTACTATTTTCTTAGCAGTAACGCGGTTTAAAGAACGACGCTACTGTTGGGGAACGTAGCATGCAATTTCAAAAAAAATACTATGCTCACGCAAGATCTATCTAGGAGATGCATAGCAACGAGAGGGGGAGAGTGTGTCCATGTACCCTCGTAGACCGAAAGTGGAAGCGTTTGACAACGCGGTTGATGTAGTCGAACTTCTTCTCGTTCCGACCGATCAAGCACCGAACATACGGCACCTCCGAGTTCTGCACACGTTCAGCTCAATGACGTCCCTCGAACTCTTGATCTAGAAAAGTGTCGAGGGAGAGTTTCGTCAGGACTACAGCGTGGTGACGGTGATGGTGAAGTGATCCGCGCAGGGCTTCGCCTAAGCACTACGACAATATGACCGGAGGCGTAAACTGTGGGGGGGGGGGGCGCACGGCTAACAATCATTGTTGTGTGTTCTAGTGGTGCCCCCCTCATATATATAGGTTGGAGGGGAGGGGAGGAAGCCAAGGGGGCGCCCCAAGTAGGAGGAATCCTACTTGGGCGCCTCCCAATTCGGCCTCCCCCCTTCCATATCCACCCGGAGGGGGAAGGAAGGAGAAGGGAGGAGGGAAGGAAGGGGGAGGCCGAATGCCGCCCCTTCCTTTCTCCCTTCTCCTCTTTCCTTCCCCCTAGTTTTGGCCTAAAATGGGGCGCACCAGCCCCTTTGGGGCTGGTCTGTCCCACTCTTGGCCCATTAAGGTCCATGTAGTTGTCGGGGGGGGGGGGTGCCCGGAACCCCTTCCGGTGACCCGATATGCACCCGGAACACTTCCGCTGTCCGAATACCATCGTCCTATATATCAATATTTACCTCTCGACCATTTCGAGACTCCTCGTCATGTCCGTGATCTCATCCAGGACACTGAACAACATTCGGTCACCAAATCACATAAATCATATAATACAAAATCGTCATCGGACGTTAAGCGTGCGGACCCTACGGGTTCAAGAACTATGTAGACATGACCGAGACACCTCTCCGGTCAATAACCAACAGGGGAACCTAAATGCTCATATTGGTTCCCACATATTCTATGGAGATCTTTATCGGTCGTACCATAATGACAACATACTTTGTTCCCTTTGTCATCGGTATGTTACTTGCCCGAGATTCGACCGTCGGTATCTTCATACCTAGTTCAATCTCATTACCGGGAAGTGCCTTTACTCGTTTCGTGATACATCATCCTGAAACTAACTCATTAGTCACTTTGCTTGCAAGGCTTCTTGTATTACCGAGAGGGCCCAGAGATACCTCTTCGATACTCGGAGTGACAAACCCTAATTAATCTCGATCTATGCCAACCCAACAAACACCTTTGGAGATACCCGTAGAGCATATTTATAATCACCCAGTTATGTTGTGACGTTTGATAGCACACAAAGCATTCCTCCGGTATCTGGGAGTTGCATAATCTCATAGTCGAAGGAATATGTATTTGACATGAAGAAAGCAATAGCAATAAAACTAAACGATCAATATGCTAAGCTAACGGATGGGTCATGTCCATCACATAATTCTCCTAATGATGTGATCCCATTATCAAATGACAACTCATGTCCATGGTTAGGAAACCTTAACCATATTTGATCAACGAGCTAGTCAAGTAGAGGCTCACTAGGGACACAGTGTTTTGTCTATGTATTCACACATGTATCAAGGTTTCCGGTCAATACAATTCTAGCATGAATAATAAACATTTATCATGATATAAGGAAATATAAAATAACAACTTTATTATTTCCTCTAGGGCATATTTCCTTCAGTCTCCCACTTGCACTAGAGTCAATAATCTAGTTCACATCGCCATGTGATTTAACACCAATAGTTCACATCTTGGTGTGATTAACACCCATGGTTCACATCGCCATGTGAGCAACACCCAAAGGGTTTACTAGAGTGAATAATCTAGTTCACATCGCTATGTGATTAACACCCAAAGAGTACTAAGGTGTGATCATGTTTTGCTTGTGAGAGAGGTTTAGTCAACAGGTCTGCTATATTCAGATCCGTACGTATTTTGCAAACTTCTATGTCTACAATGCTTTTCATGGAGCTAATCTAGCTAATTGATCCCACGTTCAATACGTATCTAGATTCAGACTTAGAGTCATCTAGATCAGTGCCAAAATTTGCATTGACGTAACTCTTTACGACAAAATCTTTATCACGTCCATAATCGAGAAACATTTCCTTAGTCCTCTTAGGTAACTAAGGATAATTTTGATCGCTGTCCAGTGATCCACTCCTGGATCACTATTGTACCCCTTGCCAAACTCATGGTAAGCCACACAATAGGTCTGGTACACAACATAACATACTTTATATAACCTATGTGAAAGTGCAACTATCCCTGGGTGGTTTTGGTAATTCCAAACAACATATAGCTCATTGAGCTAATACTATTTCAAGATAAATATTTCAGGAAAGCTTAATAATTGGCATGGCATGGGTTAGAAATGTGGACCCCTCAAAATGCTAAGCACAAAAGATTGGCTCAAGCTCTAAAGTTCAAGACTCTACGTTTTACCTTCTAGTGATCCAAGATCACATTGAGTCCATAGGAAAAGCCAATACTATTAAAAGGGGATGAGGTGTTGCTTAATGGGTTACTTGCTCAAAATGCTTAGCGATATGCTCCAAAACCCTCAACCACTTTCTCATATCCACATATGTCCCAAACCAAAGTCAAACATGGCCCCACCAAAACTTTCTATCCGGCGCCACTGAGTTTAGTTGACATAGCCACTGCCACAAAACCCTAGTCTTTTCGGTCTCACCGATAGGGATCTCGGTCTCACCGAGATGGGATTTCAAACTCTCTCTTTCCCTTCATAACATTTCGGTCCAGCCGAAATGAGAGATCGGTCCCACTGAGTTCGCAATGCAAACTCTTTGTTTCCCCTTCATAACATTTCGGTCTCACCGAGATGAGCGAATCGGTCCCACCGAGTTTGCCTGACCAACTCTCTGGTTAACTTATTACCAAAATCAGTCACACCAGTTTGTGTAATCGGTCTCACCAAGATTACTTTATGCCCTAACCCTAATGAAATCAGTCTCACCGAGTTGACATGTCGGTCCCACCAAAAATCCTAACGTTCACATTTTGAACTAAACCGGTCCAACCGAGTTTCATTATTCGGCCCCACCGAGTTTGGTGATTTGTGTGTAACGGTTAGATTTTGTGTGGAGGCTATAACTACCCCTCCACCCACTCTTCATTCATGGGGAGAGCCATCAGAACATGCCTACACTACCATCATACATTTTCTGAGAGAGAACCACCTACTCATGTGTTGAGGTCAAGATATTCCATTCCAACCATATGAATCTTGATCTCTAGCCTTCTCCAAATTGCTTTCCACTCAACTCATCTTTCCACCAAATCCAAATCAGTGAGAGAGAGTTGAGTGTTGGGGAGACTATCATTTGAAGCACAAGAGCAAGGAGTTCATCATCAACACACCGTCTATTACCTTTTGGAGAGTGGTGTCTCCTAGATTGGTTAGGTGTCACTTGGGAGCCTCTGTCAAGATTGTGGAGTTGAACCAATGAGTTTGTATGGGCAAGGATATCGCCTACTTCCTGAAGATCTACCCTAGTGAGGCAAGTCCTTCGTGGGCAATGGCCATGGTGGGATAGACAAGGTTGCTTCTTTGTGGCCCCTTTGTGGGTGGAGCCCTCTGTGGACTCGCGCAACCGTGACCCTTCGTGGGTTGAAGTCTCCATCAACGTGGATGTACGATAGCACCACCTATCGGAACCATGCAAAAAATCTTCGTGCCTACATTGCGTTTGCTCCCTCAAAACTCCTCCCTTTACCTTCATGTGCAATGTTTTACATTCCGCTGCTATACTCTTAGACTTGCATGTGTAGGTTGATTGCTTGACTAGTGCTAAGTTGCTAAAATCTTCCAAGACTTAAAATTGGGAAAAGGCTAGATTTTTATTTGGTCAAGTAGTCTAATCGGCCCCCTCTAGACATACTTTCAATCCTACAAGTGGTATCAGAGCTTTGGTCTCCATTTGCCTTGATTTCCATAGCTTTTGGTGATCATATCCTTGGTTTCACAACCTAGGAGAGTATGGCGTCTAGCGAGGGAAATTACCACCGTAGAGGTCCTTACTTTGATGGTACTAATTTTGCTAGTTGGAAGCATAAGATGAAAATGCATATTCTTGGACATAACCCCGCCGTTTGGGCTACTGTGTGTATTGGCTTGCAAGGTGAATTATTTGATGGGAGAGAACTAAATCGTGAAGCTACCACGGAAGAGTTGAAGATGTTGCAATACAATGCTCAAGCTTGTGATATTCTCTTTAACGGATTGTGCCTCGAAGAATTCAACAAAATCAACCGTCTTGAGAATGCAAAGGAAATTTTGGATACTTTGATTGATATGCACGAAGGTACCGACTCTGTCAAGGAATCCAAATTGGATGTGCTTCAAAGTCAACTCGACAAGTTCAAAATGAAGGATGGTGAAGGTGTCACCGAAATGTACTCTAGGCTTTCTCTCATCACAAATGAGATGGCCAGCTTAGGAAGTGAAGAGATGACCGATAGATTCATCATCAAGAAGATCCTAAGAGCCTTGGATGGAAAATATGATACCGTGTGCACATTGATCCAAATGATGGCCAATTACAAAGATCTCAAGCCAACGGAAGTCATTGGAAGAATTGTTGCTCATGAGATGTCACTTAAGGATAAGGAAGAGCTTCACAACAAATCAAGTGGTGCTTACAAAGCCTCATGTGATGCTCCCACATCATCAAGTGAGAAACAAGCCTTCAATGAAGAATTGATCCTAATGGTGAAGAACTTCAACAAGTTCTACAAGAGTAAAAGCAAGGAGAGAAGTTCCAAGTCAAGGTCCTACAATGACAAAAGATCTTAGTATAACACCCACGATGCGCCTATATCTCCCACGTGTCGGAACACGACTTAGAGGCATAATCGCATCGTAGGCATGTCGCAAGAGGGGTAATCTTTACACATCCCATGTACTGAATAAGAAAGGGATAAAGAGTTGGCTTACAATCGCCACTTCAAACAATACATAAATATATCATACATCATCCAGAATAGAATCAAGGTCCGACTACGGAACCAAAATAAAGGAAGACAACCCCAAATTCTAGATCTCGGTCGTCCCAACTGGGCTCCACTACTGATCAATAAGAAACAAAACAAAACAATGATCAAGATCTTCATCGAGCTCCCACTTGAGCTGGGTTGTGTCGTCTGCACTGGTATCATCGGCACCTGCAACTGTTTGGAAGTATCTATGCACGGGGACTCAGCAATCTCACACCCACGAGATCAAGACTATTTAAGCTTATGGGTAGGAGAAGGGTAGTGAGGTGGAGCTGCAGCAAGCACTAAGCATACGCAAAAGAGAGCGAGAAGAGAAGCAACGCACGGTCGTGAACTAGAAGTGATCAAGAAGTGATCCTGGAACTACTTAGGTTCAAGAATGACACTAGAACCGTGTTCACTTCCCAGACTCCACCGAAAGAGACCATCACGGCTACACACGCAGTTGATTCATTTTAATTAAGTTAAGTGTCAAGTTCTCTACAACCGGACATTAACAAATTCCCATCTGCCCATAACCGCGGGAAAGGCTTTCATAAGTTCAAAACCCTGCAGGGGTGTCCCAACTTAGCCCATCACAAGCTCTAACGGTCAACGAAGGATATTCCTTCTCCCAGGAAGACCCAATTAGACTCGGAATCCCAGTTACAAGACATTTCGATAATGGTAAAATAAGGCCAGCAAAGCCGCCCGAATGTGCCGACAAATCCTGATAGGAGGTGCACATATCTCGTTCTCAGGGCACACCGGATTGTCCAAGATTCCCGTAGGCCAACCCAGAGTTGCCCCTGGTGGCCACCGGCGGCTGACAGGTTGAACCAACACTCAGAGGAGCACTGGCCCGGGGGTTTAAAATAAAGATGACCCTTGAGTCCACGGAACCCAAGGGAAAAAGGCTTAGGTCGCAAATGGTAAAACCAAGGTTGGGCCTTGTTGGAGGAGTTTTATTCAAAGCGAACTATCAAGGGGTTCCCATTATCACCCAACCGCGTAAGGAACACAAAATTAAGGAACATATCACTGGTATGACGGAAACTAGGGCGGCAAGAGTGGAACAAAATGAAGGAAATATGCCCTAGAGGCAATAATAAAGTTATTATTTATTTCCTTATATCATGATAAATGTTTATTATTCATGCTAGAATTGTATTAACCGGAAACATAATACATGTGTGAATACATAGACAAACAGAGTGTCACTAGTATGCCTCTACTTGACTAGCTCGTGAATCAAAGATGGTTATGTTTCCTAACCATGGACAAAGAGTTGTTATTTGATTAACGGGATCACATCATTAGTTGAATGATCTGATTGACATGACCCATTCCATTAGCTTAGCACCCGATCATTTAGTATGTTGCTATTGCTTTCTTCATGACTTATACATGTTCCTATGACTATGAGATTATGCAACTCCCGTTTGCCGGAGGAACACTTTGGGTGCTACCAAACGTCACAAACGTAACTGGGTGATTATAAAGGAGCTACAGGTGTCTCCAAAGGTACATGTTGGGTTGGCGTATTTCGAGATTAGGATTTGTCACTCCGATTGTCGGAGAGGTATCTCTGGGCCCTCTCGGTAATGCACATCACATAAGCCTTGCAAGCATTACAACTAATAGTTAGTTGTGAGATGATGTATTACGGAACGAGTAAAGAGACTTGCCGGTAACGAGATTGAACTAGGTATTGGATACCGACGATCGAATCTCGGGCAAGTAACATACCGATGACAAAGGGAACAACGTATGTTGTTATGCGGTCTGACCGATAAAGATCTTCGTAGAATATGTAGGAGCCAATATGGGCATCCAGGTCCCGCTATTGGTTATTGACCGGAGACGTGTCTCGGTCATGTCTACATTGTTCTCGAACCCGTAGGGTCCGCACGCTTAAGGTTACGATGACAGTTATATTATGAGTTTATGCATTTTGATGTACCGAAGGTTGTTCGGAGTCCCGGATGTGATCACGGACATGACGAGGAGTCTCGAAATGGTCGAGACGTAAAGATTGATATATTGGAAGCCTATGTTTGGATATCGGAAGTGTTCCGGGTGAAATCGGGATTTTACCGGAATACCGGGAGGGTTACCGGAACCCCCCGGGAGCTATATGGGCCATAGTGGGCCTTAGTGGAAAAGAGAAGGGGCTGCCCTAGATGGGCTGCGCGCCTCCCCCTTCCCCTAGTCCTATTAGGACTAGGAGAGGTGGCCGGCCCCCTCCTCCTCTTTTCCCCTCCGAGGAATCCTAGTTGGACTAGGATTGGGGGGGGAATCCTACTCCTAGAGGGAGTAGGACTCTCCTGCGCCCTCCTCCTTGGCCGGCCAGCCCTCCCCCTTGGCTCCTTTATATACGGAGGCAGGGGACACCTCTAGACACACAAGTTGATCCACGTGATCTATTCCTTAGCCGTGTGCGGTGCCCCCTGCCACCATATTCCTCGATAATACTGTAGCGGAGTTTAGGCGAAGCCCTGCTGCTGTAGTTCATCAAGATCGTCACCACGCCGTCGTGCTGACGGAACTCTTCCCCGACACTTTTCTAGATCGGAGTTCGGGGATCGTCATCGAGCTGAACGTGTGCTCGAACTCGGAGGTACCATAGTTTCGGTGCTTGATCGGTTGGATCGTGAAGACGTACGACTACTTCCTCTACGTAGTGTCAGCGCTTCCGCAGTTGGTCTGCGTTGGGTACGTAGACAAAACTCTCCCATCTCGTTGCTATGCATCACATGATCTTGCGTGTGCGTAGGAAATTTTTTGAAATTACTACGTTTCCCAAAAGTGGTATCAGAGCCTAGGTTTTATGGTTTGATGTTATATGCACGAGTAGAACACAAGTAAGTTGTGGGCGATATAAGTCATACTGCCTACCAGCATGTCATACTTTGGTTCGGCGGTATTGTTGGATGACGTGGCCCGGACCGACATTACGCGTACGCTTACGCGAGACCGGTTTCCCCGACGTGCTTTGCACAAAGGTGACTTGCGGGTGACTGTTTCTCCAACTTTAGTTGATCCAAGTGTGACTACGCCCGGTCCTTGCGAAGGTTAAAACGGAGTCTATTTGACAAACTATCGTTGTGGTTTTGATGCGTAGGTGAGATTGGTTCTTGCTTAAGCCCGTAGCAGCCACGTAAAACTTGCAACAACAAAGTAGAGGACGTCTAACTTGTTTTTGCAGGGCATGTTGTGATGTGATATGGTCAAAACGTGATGAGATATAAGTTGTTGTATGAGATGATCATGTTTTGTTAAAGTTATCGGCAACTAGCAAAAGCCTTATGGTTGTCTGTTTATTGCATAAGATGCAAGCGCCAAATAATTGCTTTACTTTATCGCTATGCGATAGCAATAGTTGCAAGAGCAATAGTTGGCGAGACGACCATGTGACGACACATTGATATAGATCAAGATGATGGAGATCATGGTGTCATGCCGGTGACGATAGAAATCATGACGGTACTTCGGAGATGGAGATCACAAGCACAAGATGATGATGGCCATATCATATCACTTATATTGATTGCATGTGATGTTTATCTTTTTATGCATCTTATCTTGCTTTGATTGACGGTAGCATTATAAGATGATCTCTCACTAATTATCAAGAAGTGTTCTCCCTGAGTATGCACCATTGCGAAAGTTCTTCGTGCTGAGACACCACGTGATGATCGGGTGTGATAAGCTCTATGTCCATCTACAATGGGTGCAAGCCAGTTTTGCACACGCAGAATACTCGGGTTAAACTTGACGAGCCTAGCATATGCAGATATGGCCTCGGAACACGGAGACCGAAAGGTCGAGCGTGAATCATATAGTAGATATGATCAACATAGTGATGTTCACCAATGAAACTGCTCCATCTCACGTGATGATCGGACATGGTTTAGTTGATTTGGATCACGTGATCACTTAGAGGATTAGAGGGATGTCTATCTAAGTGGGAGTTCTTAAGTAATATGATTAATTGAACTTTAATTTATCATGAACTTAGTCCTGGTAGTATTAGCATATCTATGTTGTAGATCAATAGCTCGCGTTGTTGCTTTCATATGCTTATTTTGATATGTTCCTAGAGAAAATTGTGTTGAAAGATGTTAGTAGCAATGATGCGGATTGGATCCGTGATCTGAGGTTTATCCTCATTGCTGCACAGAAGAATTATGTCCTTGATGCACCGCTAGGTGACAGACCTATTGCAGGAGCAGATGCAGACGTTATGAACGTTTGGCTAGCTCAATATGATGACTACTTGATAGTTTAAGTGCACCATGCTTAACGGCTTAGAATCAGGACTTCAAAGACGTTTTGAACGTCATGGACCATATGAGATGTTCCAGGAGTTGAAGTTAATATTTCAAGCAAATACCCGAGTTGAGAGATATGAAATCTCCAACAAGTTCTATAGCTAAAAGATGGAGGAGAATCGCTCAAGTAGTGAGCATGTGCTCAGATTGTCTGGGTACTACAATCGCTTGAATCAAGTGGGAGTTAATCTTCCAGATAAGATAGTGATTGACAGAATTCTCTAGTCACCATCACCAAGTTAGTAGAACTTCGTGATGAACTATAATATGCAAGGGATAACGGAAACAACTCCCAAGCTCTTCGTGATGCTGAAATCAACGAAGGTAGAAATCAAGAAAAACATCAAGTGTTGATGGTTGACAAGATCACTAGTTTCAAGAAAAGGGCAGAGGGAAGAAGGGGAACTTCAAGAAGAACAGCAAGCAAGTTGCTGCTCAAGTGAAGAAGCCCAAGTCTGGTCCTAAGCCTGAGACTAAGTGTTTCTACTGCAAAGGGACTGGTCACTGGAAGCGGAACTACCCCAAGTGATTGGCAGATAAGAAGGATGGCAAAGTGAACATAAGTATATTTGATATACATGTTATTGATGTGTACTTTACTAGTGTTTATAGCGACCCCTCAGTATTTGATACTAGTTCAGTTGCTAAGATTAGTAACTCGAAACGGGAGTTGCAGAATAAACAGAGACTAGTTAAGGGTAAAGTGACGATGTGTGTTGGAAGTGGTTCCAAGATTGATATGATCATCATCGCACACTCCGTATACTTTCGGGATTAGTGTTGAACCTGAATAAGTGTTATTCGGTGTTTGCGTTAAGCATGAATACGATTTGATCATGTTTATTTTGATACGGTTATTCATTTAAGTAAGAGAATAAATTGTTGTTCTGTTTACATGAATAAAACCTTATATGGTTACACACCCAATGAAAATAGTTCGTTGGATCTCGATCATAGTGATACACATAATCATAATATTGAAACCAAAAGATGCAAAGTTAATAATGATAGTGCAACTTATTTTTAGCACTGTTGTTTAGTTCATATTGGTATAAAGCGCATGAAGAAACTCCATGCTGATGGGATTTTGGAATCACTTGATTATGAATCAGTTGATGCTTGCGAACCATGCCTCATAGGCAAGATGACTAAGACTCTGTTCTTCGGAACAATGGAGCGAACAACAGATGTGTTGGAAATCATACATACTGATGTATGTGGTCCGATGAATATTGAAGCTCGCGACAGGTATCATTATTTTCTGATCTTCACAGATGATTTGAGCAGATATGAGTATATCTACTTGATGAAGCACAAGTCTGAAACATTTGAAAAGTTCAAAGAATTTCAGAGTGAAGTGAAAAATCATTGTAACTAGAAAATAAAGTTTCTACGATCTGATCGTAGAGAAGAGTATTTGAGTTACGAGTTTGGCCTTCAGTTAAAAACAATGTGAAATAGTTTCACTAGTCATGCCACCTGGAACACCACAATGTAATGGTGTGTCCGAACGTCATAATCGTACTTTACTAGACATGGTGCGATCTATGATGTCTCTTACTGATTTATCGCTATCATTTTGGGGATACGCTCTAGAGACGGCCGCATTCACATTAAACAGGGCACCATCAAAATCCGTTGAGACGACGCCTTATGAACTATGGTTTGGCAAGAAACCGAAGTTGTCGTTTCTAAAAGTTTGGGGCTGCGATGCTTATGTGAAAAAGCTTCAACCTGATAAGCTCGAATCCAAATCGGAGAAATGTGCCTTCATAGGATATCCAAAGGAAACTATTGGATACACCTTCTATCACAGATACGAAGGCAAGACTTTTGTTGCTAAATTTGGAAACTTTCTTGAGAAGGAGTTTCTCTCGAAAGAAGTGAGTGGGAGGAAAGTAGAACTTGACGAGGTAACTGTACCTGCTCCCTTGTTGGAAAGTAGTACATCACAGAAAACTGTTTCTGCGACACCTACACCAATAAGTGAGGAAGTTAATGATAATGATCATGAAACTTCAGAACAAGATACTACTAAACCTCGTAGATCAACCAGAGTAAGATCCGCAACAGAGTGGTACGGTAATCCAGTTCTGGAAGTCATGCTACTAGATCATGATGAACCTACGAACTATGAAGAAGCGATGGTGAGCCCAGATTTCGCAAAGTGGCTTGAGGCCATGAAATCTGAGATATGATCCATGTATGAGAACAAAGTATGGACTTTGATGGATTTGCCCGATGATCGGCAAGCCATAGAAAATAAATGGATCTTCAAGAGGAAGACGGACGCTGATAGTAGTGTTACTATCTACAAAGCTAGAATTGTCGCAAAAAGGTTTTTTGACAAGTTCAAGGTGTTGACTACGATGAGAGTTTCTCTCTCGTATCTATGCTTAAGTCTGTCCGAATCATGTTAGCAAATTGCCGCATTTTATGAAATCTGGCAAATGGATAAACAAAACTGCATTCCTGAATGGATTTCTGGAAGAAGAGTTGTATATGATGCAACCAGAAGGTTTTGTCGATCCAAAGGGAGCTAACAAAGTGTGCAAGCTCCAGCAATCCATTTATGGAATGGTGCAAGCCTCTCAAAGTTGGAATAAACGCTTTGATAGTATGATCAAAGCATGTAGTTTTATACAGACTTGCGGTGAAGTGTATTTACAAGAAAGTGAGTGGGAGCACTACAACATTTCTGATAAGTATATGTGAATGACATATTGTTGATCGGAAATAATGTAGAATTATTCTGCAAAGCATAAAGGAGTGTTTGAAAGGAGTTTTTCAAAGAAAGACCTCGGTGAAGCTGCTTACATATTGAGCTTCAAGATCTATAGAGATAGATCAAGACGCTTGATAAGTTTTTTCAATGAGTACATACCTTGACAAGATTTTGAAGTAGTTCAAAATGGAGCAGTCAAAGAAAGAGTTCTTGCCTGTATTACAAGGTGTGAAGTTGAGTAAGACTCAAAGCCCGACCACGGCAGAAGATAGAAAGAGAATGAAAGTCATTCCCTATGCCTCAGTCATAGGTTCTATAAAATATGCCATACTGTGTACCAGATCTATTGTATACCCTGCACTGATTTAGCAAGGGAGTACGATAGTGATCCAGGAGTAGATCACTGGACAGCGGTCAGAATTATCCTTAGTAAAATAAGGATATGTTTCTCGATTATGGACATAACAAAAAGATTCGTCGTAAAAAGTTACGTCGATGCAAGTTTTGACACGGATTTGGATGACTCTAAGTCTCGATCTAGATACATATTGAAAGTGGGAGCAATTAGCTAGAAGCTCCGTGCAGAGCATTGTTGACATAAATATTTGCAAAATACTTACGGATCTGAATGTGACAGACCCGTTGACTAAGATTCTCTCACAAGCAAAACATGATCACACCTTAGTACTCCTTGGGTGTTAATCACATAGCGATGTGAACTAGATTACTGAATCTAGTAAACCCTTTGGGTGTTGATCACATATCAATGTGAACTATGGGTGTTAATCACATGGTGATGTGAACTATTGCTGTTAAATCACATGGCGATGTGAACTAGATTATTGACTCTAGTGCAAGTGGGAGACTGAAGGAAATATGCCCTAGAGGCAATAATAAAGTTATTATTTATTTCCTTATATCATGATAAATGTTTATTATTCATGCTATAATTGTATTAACCGGAAACATAATACATGTGTGAATATATAGACAAACAGAGTGTCACTAGTATGCCTCTACTTGACTAGCTCGTGAATCAAAGATGGTTATGTTTCCTAACCATGGACAAAGAGTTGTTATTTGATTAACGGGATCACATCATTAGTTGAATGATCTAATTGACATGACCCATTCCATTAGCTTAGCACCCGATCGTTTAGTATGTTGCTATTGCTTTCTTCATGACTTATACATGTTCCTATGACTATGAGATTATGCAACTCCCGTTTGCCGGAGGAACACTTTGGGTGCTACCAAACGTCACAACGTAACTGGGTGATTATAAAGGAGCATTACAGGTGTCTCCAAAGGTACATGTTGGGTTGGCGTATTTCGAGATTAGGATTTGTCACCCCGATTGTCGGAGAGGTATCTTTGGGCCCTCTCGGTAATGCACATCACATAAGCCTTGCAAGCATTACAACTAATCTGTTAGTTGTGAGATGATGTATTACGGAACGAGTAAAGAGACTTGCCGGTAACGATATTGAACTAGGTATTGGATACCGACGATCGAATCTCGGGCAAGTAACATACCGATGACAAAGGGAACAACGTATGTTGTTATGCGGTCTGACCGATAAAGATCTTCGTAGAATATGTAGGAGCCAATATGGGTATCCAGGTCCCGCTATTGGTTATTGACCGGAGACGTGTCTCGGTCATGTCTACATTGTTCTCGAACCCGTAGGGTCCGCACGCTTAAGGTTACGATGACAGTTATATTATGAGTTTATGCATTTTGATGTACCGAAGGTTGTTCGGAGTCCCGGATGTGATCACGGACATGACGAGGAGTCTCGAAATGGTCGAGACGTAAAGATTGATATATTGTAAGCCTATGTTTGGATATCAGAAGTGTTCCGGGTGAAATCAGGATTTTACCGGAATACCGGGAGGGTTACCGGAACCCCCCGGGAGCTATATGGGCCATAGTGGGCCTTAGTGGAAAAGAGAAGGGGCTGCCCTAGATGGGTTGCGCGCCTCCCCCTTCCCTTAGTCCTATTAGGACTAGGAGAGGTGGCCGGCCCCCTCCTCCTCTTTTCCCCTCCGAGGAATCCTAGTTGGACTAGGATTGGGGGGGGGAATCCTACTCCCAGAGGGAGTAGGACTCTCCTGCGCCCTCCTCCTTGGCCGGCCAGCCCTCCCCCTTGGCTCCTTTATATACGGAGGCAGGGGACACCTCTAGACACACAAGTTGATCCACGTGATCTATTCCTTAGCCGTGTGCGGTGCCCCTGCCACCATATTCCTCGATAATACTGTAGCGGAGTTTAGGCGAAGCCCTGCTGCTGTAGTTCATCAAGATCGTCACCACGCCGTCGTGCTGACGGAACTCTTCCCCGACACTTTGCTGGATCAGAGTTCAGGGATCGTCATCGAGCTGAACGTGTGCTCGAACTCGGAGGTACCGTAGTTTCGGTGCTTGATCGGTTGGATCGTGAAGACGTACGACTACTTCCTCTACGTAGTGTCAGCGCTTCCGCAGTCGGTCTGCGTTGGGTACGTAGACAACACTCTCCCATCTCGTTGCTATGCATCACATGATCTTGCGTGTGCGTAGGAATTTTTTTGAAATTACTACGTTTCCCAACCAAAACACTAGGCATAAGGTCGAGCCTTCCACCCTTTACCAAGTATATAGATGCATTAAAGTAACAAGATATAATAATGATATCCCAACAAAACTCATGTTCCAACAAGGAACAAACTTCAATCTTCACCTGCAACTAGCAATGCTATAAGAGGGCCTGAGCAAAGCGGTAACATAGCCAAACAACGGTTTGCTAGGAAAGGTGGATTAGAGGCTTGACGTGGCAATATGGGAGGCATGATATAGCAAGTGGTAGGCATCGCGACATAGCAGTAGAGCGAGAAAATAGCAAGCAAAGATAGAAATGATTTCGAGGGTATGGTCATCTTGCCTGAGATCCCGCAAGGAAGAAGAACGAGTCCATGAAGAAGACAAACGGACGTAGTCGAACGAATCCTCACAAATCCGAAATGGAACCGAAGCTAACGAGAGAAGCTACCCGGAAAGAAGCAAGCAACATAGTAAACAACCATCACATAAACATGGCATGATGCTCAACAAAGTATGATGCATGTCCAGTTTAATGAGGCATGGCATGGCAAAGTGCACAAACAATACTACAAATTAAGTGGAGCTCAATATGCAACGAGTTGCATATTGACGGAACACCACATTCAAGTTATTTAGTTCAATCTCGTTTATGTACCCAACAATATTAAATGTTGATTAACATGGCAAGAGGTGAAGCATAATAAAACTACTTAACTATGCAAGTTTAAATGAGGTCGGAACAACAAACAACAAGTCCGGAGAATCCCCATATGCAAATTACGGATTTGGTACTATTCTTCCCTAAACCATATTTTAGAGTTGTTAAACATGCAAATCAGTACCACCATGTTAAACTATGCATTTTTCTAGCCCATTTACATATAAAGTTTATTTAAAACCGAGCTATGGTTATTTAGTTATGAATTAAAGCATTTTAGCATGGCAATATAGCAAAACAAAGCAAACAACAAGTTTAAACATTTTTAACATGCAAGAAAGTGGCATATTATTAATCTACACATAATTCTAAGCATTTTTCATATATAAAATATTTTGAACCGGTGCATGGTTTGTGAGTTAGGATGTGCATGAACATGAGGGGCTTTTTTGTAAAAACTGCAGTCTCTAGAAAATTAGCTAAATTCGCAGAGGCTGAAAAGAACATAAGCAGGCCGAAACTGGATGGCCTGATAGGAGTGTGGTGCTGGAGGCTCACCCAGCGGGTCTTGGCCCATCTACAGAGGAGGCCGGCTTGGGCGCACTGGGCCTGTGCGTGGCCCACCTGGCGCACGACAGGGAGCAGCCCGAGCGCTGTCCATCTCGCTCGACAGACAGACAGTGCGGAGGCGCAGAAGGTCAACATCGGGGCGGTAGCGGGACTTGGCGAGGCGACAGCGAACTGGGGTCGCCGGGATCTAAGGCGGCGGGGTTGATCTCGGCTGGATCGGGTCAAAACGAGGCGTGGCGGCGCCGGCGTGTGGTACGTCTCCCTCGTATCTATAATTTTTGATTGTTCCATACCAATATTCTAGAACTTTCATATACTTTTGGCAACTTTTTATACTATTTTTGGGACTAACATATTGATCCACTGCCCAGTGCCACATCCTGTTTGTTGCATATTTTTTGTTTCGCAGAATATCCATATCAAACGGAGTTCAAACGGAATTAAAACTGACGGAGATTTTTTTTGGAATATATATGATTTTTAGGAAGAAAAATCCACGCGAGACGATGCTCGAGGGGCCCACGAGGCAGGGGGCGTGCCCTAGGGGGGCAGGCGTGCCCCTGACCCTCGCGGCCACCCCGTAAGGCGGTTGATGCCCTTCTTTCTCCGCAAGAAAGCTAATATCCAGATAGAGATCATGTCAAAATTTCAGCCCAATCGGAGTTAGGGATCTCCGGGAATATAAGAAACGGTGAAAGGGTAGAATCTGAGAACGCAGAAACAGAGAGAGACAGAGAGACAGATCCAATCTCAGAGGGGCTCTCACCTCTCCCACGCCATGGAGGCCAAGGACCAGAGGGGAAACCCTTCTCCCATCTAGGGAGGAGGTCAAAGGAGAAGGCGAAGGGGCCCCCTCTCCCCTTCTCGTCCGGTGGCGCCGGAACGCCACCGTGGCCATCATCATCACCGCAATCTTCACCAACAACTTCACCGCCATCATCACCAACTCTTCCGCCCCCCTCTATGTAGTGGTGTAACCTCTCTCTTACCCACTGTAATCTCTACTTAAACATGGTGCTCAACGCTATGTATTATTTCCCAGTGATGTATGGCTATCCTATGATGTTTGAGTAGATCCATTTTTTCCTATGGGCTATTTGATGATCAAGATTGGTTTGAGTTGCATGTTTTATAATTGGTGTTGTCCTATGGTTCTCTCCATGTCGCGCAAGCGTGAGGGATCCCCGTTGTAGGGTGTTGCAATACGTTCATGATTCGCTTATAGTGGGTTGCGTGAGTGACTGAAACACAAACCCGAGTAAGGGGGTTGTTGCGTATGGGATAAAGAGGACTTGATGCTTTAATGCTATGGTTGGGTTTTACCTTAATGATCTTTAGTAGTTGCGGATGCTTTCTAGAGTTCTAATCATAAGTGCGTATGATCCAAGTAGAGAAAGTATGTTAGCTTATGCCTCTCCCTCATATAAAATTGCAATAATTATTACCGGTCTAGTTATTGATTGCCTAGGGACAAATAACTTTCTCGTAACAAAAATCTCTCTACTAAAACTAACTTAGTTGTGTCTTAATCTAAACAGCCCCTACTTTTTATTTACTTTCTCTTTATTATCTTGCAAACCTATCCAACAACACCTACAAAGTACTTCTAGTTTCATACTTGTTTCCGGTAAAGCGAACGTCAAGTGTGCGTAGAGTTGTATAGGTGGTCGATAGAACTTGAGGGAATATTTGTTCTACCTTTAGCTCCTCATTGGGTTCGACATTCTTACTTATCGAAAGAGGCTACAATTGATCCCCTATACTTGTGGGTTATCAGTGTGTTGTGGAAGAGGACCGGTAGCGGGGATGCGCTCCTGTGAAGAAATACAGAGAGCGAGAGAATTCACAGAGGAGAGATAGGGAGAAAGGACGTACGGAAGAAGAGGAGACAGGGCACGGCGACATGAACTGCTGGTCGCCGGCGGCGGCATGATGAGGTGGCGTCAGGGTTCGCAGGGGGGTCGAGGAGGAGGCATGCATCGGGCACGGAACGCGGACGGCTGCTCGCTGGTCTTGGCGCGGTCGTTGGAGATGGGCTGGCTTGAGCAGCAGGTCTCGGTTGGCGTGCCTCGAGTCAACGCAGGGTCGGTGTGCAGGGGTTCCAGACCGGGCTCCACGGGAACTTTGAACGCTGGCGGAGGCAAATCAACGCGGCGACGAGCTCCTGTCCATGGCAACAGAAGAGAGAGAGAGCATTGAGAGAAAGAAACCAGAGGATTGAGAGAAAGAAACCAGAGGAAGGAGAAGAAGGGAGAGAGGGGTGGGCGCTCATCTCTCTAGCTGTAGGTTTGGTCGTCGGCGGTAGACGGGAACGGCGGCTCCCTGGGGCTCGGGGACGAGCTCGCCTCGATCTGGATCGGGGCCAGCTGCAGGGCACGAGGCGCTGGGGAAACTAGGGCACAAGGGAGGCTGTTGGATCAATGATCTGGCGGCCAGGGATGGTGGAGGCTGCAGGATTGGATGCATGGTGGGTGCGAGGAGGCGGTGGGAGGATCCCGAGGTGGATCTGGTCTGGGGTGGAGGAATTGCATGGAGTTGGTCTAGGGTTTGTCCAGGTATATATACCAAGTGGATTTGGATAGGGGTTGTTTGGGTCCCTCCGATCGTAATCGGACGACCCGGAATAAATAGGTTAGGAAGACCGAAAGATACACCGAAGATGTTTTATAGATGTTGGGGATGATCCGGATCCAATGGTGACGACTGCCCGGGTCGGGTCCGGGACAGCTTTCGGACGCACGCGCGAGGAGGGCCGCGGGCTGACGAGAGAGTTTATGTTGGTCCTGGCGGTAGGTGATGGCTTGTGTAGACGGACTAGGGAGGAAAGAGAGGGAAAGTCCGGCAACAGTTTTCGGAGACCGAAAACGTCTGCCGATTTGACCGACTATATTGTCGCTATAGTTATCCGTTGGGGCGTCAAACGGACTCCAAATGCGATGAAACTTGGCAGGCGGCCTATCTACACTATAACAACACCGCATTCCAACTTTCAACCCATTCCGAGAACATTTTCCGGCCACTTATAAAATAATATTTCGGACGTGCCGCGGGCGCGTGCAAGTGTGTCTGGGCTCAGAACGGACAACGGAAGGAACTGGGAGACCCGGACTAATGCAAGTTTCAAAAACATGATGGTGCAATGCGGATGATGACATGGCAAAATGCAACACGCAAGCAAATGACATGGCAAAGACAGCGAATAAATGGAAGACACCTGGCGCATCGGTCTTGGGGCGTCACAACACTCCATCATTATGAGAGGATCTCGTCCCGAGATCTAAGGATGGCACCGGGGGGAAATGGAAGAGGAAGAGGTAAAACAAAGTTGCTTCTTTGACAAACGAGTGAAACCAACCAACCTTGAGAGGTTAAACAAAATGAAAAAAAGAATACAACAAAGATGAAAAAGTTGAAAACACTCCGTTAGGAAAAGAGGAACAAGGAACATTGCAAAAACCTTGTGGGTTGAAAGACATAAGAAAATGGGTTGCAATGGACAAGAAGTACATGCAAGCACTCCGGTAGAAATGAGATGTACAAGGAACGATACAGATTAATTACGATAACATTCCGGTTGGAAATGGAAGGTAAATAATGTGAACTTGGGAAGATTGGATGATACTTGATGAAATCAACAACACAATACCTCTGAAACTATTGAAGGAATGGCACAAGCGGTAAGAAAGGTTTCAGACAGCACTCCGGTTGAGAAGGGAGGAAGAACTTGAGAAAACAAGATGATGGGTGAAGAAAGCAACATCACAATGCCTCCGGAACGAAAGAATAGAAGTTCGATCGTTGGAAAGGAAGAAATTGAGAAGAAAATGACAGCTTCTACCACAAATGAGCTTGGAAAACACTCTTCCAAGAAGGTTATAACGGAGTTGTTGGAAAATCAACAACGAAAAGAACAAGCTTGTTGTGGGCTTATGGAAAACAACTCAAAACTATGAGATGAAATTCTGCCACTAGCGGAAACAATTGGATTGATACCAGCAAGGATACGAGAAACTTATTTCACCGGGAGGATAAATGAAGAACTTGGGTCATTTATGAGCACCATAAATAGAAAAATCCTTAGGGAAAGTTTTAGGTGAAATATAACCCAAGATAATTCCAATGAAGAGATTGATGGATATAAAATACCTCATTCTTGACAACTTGTGAATCATGAACCACGAAGAGAAATTGTCAAGAATGACATAACACCATCTCAAGAGATAAGGTAGGAAGAATTGCACTTCGTAATGCAAGACGAAGAATGCTTGAACTCCTCAAAACAAAACATGTGTTGAGCACCGTGTTTATTTTACAGTATAGCTTGGCAGATCTTAGCTTCAAGAGAAATCTTGAAGAACGAATGAAGAATGAAAAGGATCCTTGACGAACCACAATGTAGAGCTTCCATGAAGATTTTGGTAATTAAAGAATGATCAAAACGAAAGGACTTTGAAAACACAAGGTGAATCCTTGCAATGATTAGATGGATCTTCATGATGATGAGAGCTTGGAACTCCGGGAAAAGAAAAGATGAACCAATTGAAACCAAGAATTGACTCATTGTGAACAAACTCCGGAAGAATGAATCCATCATTTGGATGAAGCAAGAATAAGAATTATGTTATGCATATCCTTCACCAATTTAAATTGATGACAAGCAACGGATTTGGCATACTACTTATTCTCATAGAAAAGATTGGGTAAAGACATAGCGCAAACTTGAGAAGGTCTTCGACGAACCACCGGTAGAATTTAGAAAGCGAATGAAGATACTTGAGGGAAATAGATAATGAGAACAAAGAGATCATGAACCGATTAGAGGATATTTCAACGATGCGCCGGTAAGATTTGGAGAACGAGAGCTGAAAGCTGGAATGCATAATTCTGAGATGATGGGCTCTGGAGAATCAAACTGAAAAGACTCCTGAATTGCTCCGGATGGGTGAAAAGAATTCTCACAATCACAAACAATTATGAGAGGATGGCACCAAGCTTGAACTTCGCATCTTTGGAAGAATGGATAAGATTTGGAGAAAAACTCTTCTTCGGTCTTCAAAATCTGAGAATGACGACGAGAAACACCACCATGAATTGTTGAGACACTCCGGAATAATGAAGAATAGAAAGATTGAGCCAACGAGGAAAAGAATTTGAATGCGATCTTGGAGAAGGCACATGACTGATGAAAAACTCATTCTTACATCAATGTTTGAAAAGAATTTGCGAATAGCTTCGGAAAAATTAGAAGAGTCGGGTAATATCTTGGGAAAAACTTGTGGGTTAGGGCCCACTCAAAAGATACACCATTGAACGATTTAAAAGATAGATTGCGCCGGTTGAATTAAATGGCTTGAAAGAGATAACATCCTCGAAAGAGCTTGAACGAAATTAGAGTGGAAACACGAATCTTCAAGATATCTTGAGCACTCCGAAGCAAATGAATAACAAGAAGTGAAAAATTACGAAGTGCACCGGTATGGAAAAATATTTGAAACGAGGAAAAAGGATATGATCAACGAAGCTTGAAAAGAATCCACCGGAGAATAAAAGAATGATGAACTTGAAGCTCCGTTAGTATCTTCCTGAGAATCACCGGATAAAAAACATTGACGGAAAAGAATGGAGAGACTTCTCATAAATAACATGATAGTTTATTAAGAAATCTGAATCCTTGAAGAAAAGGGTGGGAGGGCGGGAAAAACAAAGACAACTTGGGACGGATGAAACAAATAACGTTGAGAAGACTTTGAGTTGATCTTGCGGATGGGGAGAATAATGGGATCATCTCGAAGGGAAGCACGCTGGTTGGAAATAGAATTGGGATGACAATCTCGATAAACAAGAAGGATTAGCACTCCCATAGAAATATGAGAACACCGTTTAGAAAAGGTATAGAATCAACACTTGACATTGAAGCAACTCGAATACCACAACTCAAAACAAAACAAAGGATTGGCTTGCAAAAATAAGCCGGAACGAACATATGATAGAGATTTCGTCCGAAGTTTTCGTGGTGGGGCCCACATGGGCTCGATCGTACAACACCATCATGTACAAGGCAGTGCACATGACATACGAAGCGTCCCCGAGTCAGCATAGTCAGGGACTCTTTAAGACACAGTGAGACCACTATAGAACCAACCGTGGATAGGCGGACCACTAGACGTCGAACCCCAATTTCATATCATACATCTGTCAGAAAGATATCCTAGGAGCTACTTGAATTCCCACTTATAAACTCCCGAAACTTTCTAGTTATGCAATCATGTGTTGGGGATACAGGGGAAGCATAATATCTCACCCAAACTAACAATACCTACATCCAGTTGTATCCATCCTTCAACACATAACCAAGAAACTTTCGGAAATCATTTACCTCAACCTTCGAAAAGCATCCGTTATACGAGTTATGGCAGTACTCCCGAACTCCCGCCCCAGTACTGGGTGGCGTCGAGGTTATCTCACCAACAACTGCATAAAAGAGATTTTCGATGTCGGCGAACTCAGGTATTCCAGAACTGCAACGATAAAATTGTGACGACAACACCTCGGAGCTCAACTCCCCGGGACACTGCCACGACCCCTAAATGTCAGGAGACACCAAGAACAATGTTCTCGTCACAACACCATTGGAATGATTCCAAGATACCTGTGTGATCCTAAAACAAATTCAGTGAAATTTGAGGAGAGAAGAGTCAAAACTCTACGTCAGGAGGCCTCACCAGAGCGACGAAGGGACTGAGGAGTAAAAAGAATCCTACTCTCCGATATATATATATATAATCCTAAGACTCAAAAACATTTTGTTCTAGACTCAATAACGTCAGCGATTCGATCAAGCAGGGGGCTCCTAAGTCAGGGATGGCTCTGATTACCAACTTGTAACACCCACAATGTGGCTATATCTCCCACGTGTCGGAGCACGACTTAGAGGCATAACTGCATGGTAGGCATGTCGCAAGAGGGGTAATCTTTACACATCCCATGTACTGAATAAGAAAGGGATAAAGAGTTGGCTTACAATCTCCACTTCAAGCAATACATAAATATATCATACATCATCCAGAATACAATCAAGGTCCGACTATGGAACGAAAATAAAGGAAGACAACCCCAAATGCTAGATCCCCGATCGTCCCAACTGGGCTCCACTACTGATCAATAAGAAACAAAACAAAACAACGATCAATATCTTCATCGAGCTCCCACTTGAGCTGGGTTGCGTCGCCTGCACTGGTATCATCGGCGCCTGCAACTGTTTGGAAGTATCTGTGAGTCACGGGGACTCAGCAATCTCACACCTGCGAGATCAAGACTATTTAAGCTTATAGGTAGGAGAAGGGTAGTGAGGTGGAGCTGCAGCAAGCACTAAGCATACGCAAAAGAGAGCGAGAAGAGAAGTAATGCACGGTCGTGAACTAGAAGTGATCAAGAAGTGATCCTGAAACTACTTACGTTCAAGCATAACACAAGAACCGTGTTCACTTCCCGGACTCCGCCGAAAGAGACCATCACGACTACCCACGCAGTTGATTCATTTTAATTAAGTTAAGTGTCAAGTTCTCTACAACCGGACATTAACAAATTCTCATCTGTCCATAACCGCGGGCATGGCTTTCGAAAGTTCAAAACCCTGCATGGGTGTCCCAACTTAGCCCATCACAAGCTCTCACGGTCAACGAAGGATATTCCTTCTCCCAGGAAAACCCGATCAGACTCGGAATCCCGGTTACAAGACATTTCGACAATGGTAAAACAAGACCAGCAAAGCCGCCCGAATGTGTCGACAAATCCCGATAGGAGCTGCACATATCTCGTTCTCAGGGCACACCGGATTGTCCAAGATTCCCGTAGGCCAACCCAGAGTGGCCACCGGCGGCTGACAGGTTGGACCAACACTCAGAGGAGCATTGGCCCGGGGGTTTAAAATAAAGATCACCCTTGAGTCCGCGGAACCCAAGGAAAAAAGGCTTAGGTGGCAAATGGTAAAACCAAGGTTGGGCCTTGCTGGAGGAGTTTTATTCAAAGCAAACTGTCAAGGGGTTCCCATTATCACCCAACCGTCTAAGGAACGCAAAATCAAGGAACATAACACCGGTATGACGAAAACTAGGGCGACAAGAGTGGAACAAAACACCAGGCATAAGGCCGAGCCTTCCACCCTTTACCAAGTATATAGATGCATTAAAGTAACAAGATATAATAATGATATCCCAACAAAACCCATGTTCCAACAAGGAACAAACTTCAATCTTCACCTGCAACTAGCAACGCTATAAGAGGGGCTGAGCAAAGCGGTAACATAGCCAACCAACGGTTTGGTAGGAAAGGTGGATTAGAGGCTTGACATGGCAATATGGGAGGCATGATATAGCAAGTGGTAGGTATCGCGGCATAGCAGTAGAGCGAGCAACTAGCAAGCAAAGATAGAAGTGATTTCGAGGATATGGTCATCTTGCTTGGGATCCCGCAAGGAAGAAGAATGAGTCCATGAAGAAGACAAACGGACGTAGTCGAACAAATCCTCACAACTCCGAAATGGAACCGAAGCTAACGAGAGATGCTACCCGGAAAGAAGCAAGCAACATAGTAAACAACCATCACATAAACATGGCATGATGCGCAACAAAGTATGATGCATGTCCGGTTTAATGAGGCATGACATGGCAAAGTGCACAAACAATACTACAAATTAAGTGGAGCTCAATATGCAACGAGTTGCATATTGACGGAACACCACATTCAAGTTATTTAGTTCGATCTTGTTTATGTACCCAACAATATTAAATGTTGATTAACATGGCAAGAGGTGAAGCATAATAAAACTACTTAACTATGCAAGTTTAAATGAGGCTGGAATAACAAACAACAAGTCCGGAGAATCCCCATATGCAAATTATGGATTTGGTACTGTTCTGCCCTAAACCATATTTTAGAGTTGTTAAACATGCAAAGCAATACCACCATGTTAAACTATGCATTTTTGTATCCCATTTATGTATAAAGTTTATTTAAAACCGAGCTACGGTTATTTAGTTATGAATTAAAGCATTTTAGCATGGCAATATAGCAAAACAAAGCAAACAACAAGTTTAAACATTTTTAACATGCAAGAAAGTGGCATATTATTAATCTACACATAATTCTAAGCATTTTTCATATAAAAAATGTTTTAAACCGATGCACGGTTTGTGAGTTAGGATGTGCATGAACATGAGGGGCTTTTCTATAAAAACTGCAGTCTCTAGAAAATTAGCTAAATTCGCAGAGGCTGGAAAAACATAAGCAGGCCGAAACTGGCTGGCCCGATAGGAGTGTGGCGCTGAAGGCTCACCTAGCGGGCCTTGGCCCATCTACATAGGAGGCCGGCTTGGGCGCACTGGGCCTGTGCGTGGCCCACCTGGCGCACGACAGGGAGCAGCCCGAGCGCTGTCCATCTCGCTCAACAGAGAGATAGTGCGGCGGCGCAGAAGGTCGAACGGCGGGGTGGCAACTGGACTTGGCGCGGCGACAGCAAACTGGGGTCGCGGGATCTGAGGCGGGGGGTCGATCTCGGCTAGATCGGGTCAAAACAAAGCGTGGCGGCGCCGGCGTGCTGTGGAAGAGGACCGACAGCGGGGATGCGCTCCTGTGAAGAAATACAGAGAGCAAGAGAGTTCAGAGAGGAGAGATAGGGAGAAAGGCCGAACGGGAGAAGAGGAGACAGGGCACGGCGACATGACCTGCTGGTCGCCGGCGGCGGCATGATGAGGTGGCATCAGGGTTCGCAGGGGGGCGAGGAGGAGGCATCGGGCATGGAACGCAGATGGCTGATCGCTGGTCTTGGCGCGGTCGTTGGAGATGGGCTGGCTTCAGCAGCAGGTCTCGGTTGGCGTGGCTCGAGTCAACGCAGGGTCGGTGTGCAGGGGTTCCAGACCGGGCTCCACAGGAACTTCGAACGTCGGCGGAGGCAAATCAACGCGGCGACGACCTCCTGTCCATGGCAACAGAAGAGAAAGAGAATTGAGAGAAAGAAACCAGAGGATTGAGAGAAAGAAACCATAGGAAGGAGAAGAAGGGAGATAGGGGTGGGCGCTCATCTCTCTAGCTGTAGGTTTGGTCATCGACGGTAGACGGGAACGGCGGCTCCCTAGGGCTTGGGGACGAGCTCGCCTCGATCTGGATCGGGGCCAGCTGCGGGGCACGAGGCGCTAGGGAAACTGGGGCACAAGGGAGGTCGTTGGATCGATGATCTAACGGCCAGGGATGGTGGAGGCTGCAGGATTGGATGCATGGTGGGTGCGAGGTGGCAGTGGGAGGATCCCGAGGTGGATCTGGTCTGGCGGCGGGGTGGAGGAATTGCAGGCAGTTGGTCTAGGGTTTGTCCAGGTATATATACCGAGTGGATTTGGATAGGGGTTGTTTGGGTCCCTCCGATTGTAATCGGACGACCTGGAATAAATAGGTTAGGAAGATTGAAAGAGAAACCGAAGATGTTTTATAGATGTTGGGGATGATCCGGATCCAACGGTAATGACTGCCCGGGTCGGGTCCGGGACAGCTTTCGGACGCGCGTGCGAGGAGGGCCGCGGGCTGACGAGAGAGGTTAGGTTGGGCCTGGTGGTAGGTGATGGCCTATGTAGACGGACTAGGGAGGAAAGAGAGGGAAAGTCCGGCAACAGTTTTCGGAGACCGAAAACGTCCGCCGATTTGACCGACTATATTGTCGCTATAGTTATCCGTTGGGGTGTCAAACGGACTCCAAATGCGATGAAGCTTGGCAGGCGGCCTATCTACACTATAACAACACCGCATGCCAACTTTCAACCCATTATGAGAACATTTTCCTGCCACTTGTAAAATAATATTTCAGACGTGCCGCGGGCGCATGCAAGTGTGTCTGGGCTCAGAACGGACAACGGAAGGAACTGGGAGACCCGGACTAATGCAAGTTTCGAAAACATGATGGTGCAATGTGGATGATGACATGGCAAAATGCAACACGCAAGCAAATTACATGGCAAAGACAACGAATAACTGGAAGACACCTGGCGCATCGGTCTCGGGGCGTCACACTTAGAGTCGTGAACGTAATTGTTACAATTGTGGAAGACCCGGACACTACTCCAATGAGTGTACGGCTCCCTACAAAAGAAGAGAAGATTCTCCCAAAAGAAGAAGTAGAAGAGAAGAATCACCACCAAGAGAGAGAAGGAGTAGAGATGACTGTTATGAATGAAGAACATCACGGAGAAGCAAGGATTCGGAAAGGAAGGACAAATCATCAAGGAGCTACACAAAACGAAGGCATCAAGCTCATGTTGGTGAATGGGTATCCGGCTCCGACTCCGACAATCACTCCGAGAGAAGTTATCACTCCGACTCCGAATATACTCAAGATGAAGGTGTTGCCGGTCTAGCACTTGTGTCAACCAACTCCTACGACATATTTGAGTCACCAAATGAAGGAATTGGAAGATGCTTCATGGCTAAAGGCCCAAAGGTATCACACCCCGAGTATGTTGATTTCAATAGTGATGAAGATGATTTTCTAGGTGATGATGATTTACTTGCTGACAATTCTAGTGATGAAAACTATGATGAACTTGCTATTAATCATGATAATCAAGATAAAATGAATGATGATGATAAGAAGGAGATTGAGCGTCTAAATAAAGAACTAAACACTCTTAAGTTAGCTCATGAAACTACCTTGGAAAATCATCGAGAGATTTTAAAGACTCATGAAAAGTTACGCTTTGAAAAGCTCAACCTTGAGCAAGAGAATGGGTTCTTAAAAGTGATCAATGATGATCTTCGCAAGAAAATTTCTTCTTACATTGCCAAGCGTTTACTCTTGTCTACTTGCATGCCACAAGTTAAATCTAGCAACAAGAGTAAGAAAGATTATTCTTCTAGTAGTAACAATAATCATGCTAAATCCAATGTTGTTGCTTCTAGTAGTTCTCTTGATTCCACTAATGATTCTCTTAGCCAAGTTACACTTGAGCAAGAAAATAACTTATTGAAGGGAATTATAGAGAAAGGTGTTTACAAGAGCCTTGCCAGAAGTAAGCAATTTGAGAAAATTGTACGCAAGGAAGGAAGACACCGAAAGAATCAAGGAATTGGTTTTGAACGAAGGTTCAATGCCAATGGAGTTGAGTGGGAAGAAGATCAATACCCCAAGATGAAGTTTGTTCCTCAACAAGAGAAGTATGATCCTACTTCTTTCCAAGGAACACAAGCTCAAGATGATCTTCCACCACAAGACCACAAGCAAAAGGGCAAGGACAAGCTTCAAGAGGAGATTGATGCATTTGAAGAAGCTCCCAAGGCCTTGGTCAAGTGGGTTCCCAAGACTTCATCAAGTACGACTACATCAAGTTCCACTTCATCAAGTACGACTACAACTCCAAGGATTCCCATCAAGATGGTGTGGATCCCGAAGAAAAATAACTAGAAAGTTCTTGAGGGTGACTCCGCCAACATACTTCACTCATATCTTTGGCAAGGACATGTGCAAACAACTTCCATATCTTGCACTAGTTCAAAGAGTCACAAACCCTCTTGTTAGTAAGACAAGGGACAATGTAACATAATGCTTTCATGGACATCATCTTATGTGAACATCACTCTATGTCTATGGATATCCTTGTTTGTTCCTTGTGGGACTAACCCATGTAGGTATTGAAAGTGCAACTCACTCCAATGGATTGCTCCAAATGATCTACATCAACATTGAGCATCTACATCTCCAACACCTACATGAAGTCATCATCGACAAAACCCAAGGTTAGTTCATCCCTCTTAGGGGGGATATCACATCTAGGGGAGCTTTACTCTAATCAATTGAGATAAAGCAACTCTAATGGTGTGAACACAAGAATTCTTTATGTAAAAGTGGTAACCCCACTTGTGCTTAAACGATGAGTATGACCTATGATCAAATGTTCACATTTGACTCCTCAGTCAATGACCTAGTCATCGCCAATTGCTTTATAGATGCTAGAGTGTTTGTGCATGCTTTGCCACATATTTCATTTGCCATTTTATTGTGTGAGCATGTTGGTTGCATATTTTACTCATTCAAGGACATCCACTTGTTGTTTTGATTGTTTGGCATTTTTCTCTTTTGCCAAGTGGATGGACAAGAAATCTTAAGAACCCCCTCTAGCTATCTATGCTTTTCTCATCTCAAACTCTATTCATGCTACATCACAAAGTTTGATCAAGTCAGATTCGAACCACTCTGTGTGAGGAGCACTCGAAGTCCCCGATTCGTCATAGACTTAAAATTCCAAAACCTCTTTGTGCATTTCGGTATGACCGAGTCATCCACTTCGGTCACCCCGAGTTCACTAAGTTGATCTAGGTTTTCCATCTCGGTGCAACCGATTTGAACTTTTCGGTCACACCGAGTTGCAGTAACCGCTGGCGATTCTGCATCTCGGTGCCAGCGAGTTGTTCCACTCGGTCACACCGACAGGGTCGGGATATATATACCCATGGGTGAGATTTTGGAAATTTCTTCAAACTCCTCAGCCCGCGTGTGTGTCCTGCTCTGCCTCCTTAGGTCTCGTCTCCTCGCCGCCAGCGACCTCCCGTTGCTGGTTTCCAACGTTGTCAACGGAAATCTGCTCCGCCGTTGCCGCCGTAGCAAACCTCCGCCGAAATAGGGTATGGGTTTGACTCTATGTGCTAATTCCTTAACTCCGATTCATAGCACATTGCTTTGCCATGATCATGACCACGTATGCAAACAATCCATCCACTGAAAACTTCCTTTAGATTAGATTGGATTTGAAAATTTAGGGTTAGGTCTCCGCCGGACTCATCTCGGACCGACTGAATTGTAGAAATCTGTCTCACCAATTTGGCTTAGGCCATAGCACATGCATTCGGTCTGACCGAAAATTGCAAATTGGTGTGACCGAGTTCAAGTCTCTGTGAAACCCTAGCAGTCTTAGTGCCACCGAACTGTGACTCAGTCTGACCGAGTTCACTAGTTTAGGTTCCAAAAGTTGCTTCGATATCACCGAGTTTATCAAATCGGTAGCTCCGAAATGCTTTCTATGGAGAACTAAAACTAAGTTTTTAAGTCACCTGTTTTGCAAAAAACTCTGCACTTTGTGATTCTCACCCACTCTACCTCATGTACATCTATTCACAGGGTTTGCTGTTAGTGATTGCCAAGATGTATGACCAGAGTGACAGTCAGAACAAATCTGAGGAACATGTACAATTGAATGAGGGTTTAGATCCCTCAAGTAGCTATGATGAGGGCAGTAGAAGCACACCCGGTAACTTGCCCAAGGCAGCCACTAGAGCAAGGAAGAAGAAAACCTCAGACTCTGAGGATGAAGACTATGTAGCTGTTGAGGATGAGGCCACCTCAAAGAAGAAAGTGCTGAAGAAGGAGCATGGCTTAGCTGCGACAACAAAGCCAGGGATGCAAAAGAAGGCACCTACCAAGAGAATTCCAACATCCAAGCCTAGGAAAGCAGCCTTGGAAGAAACTATGGAGTTCACTCTTGATCCCAAAGAGGCTGGAGAAGGCAAGAAGAGAAAGGAGAGGGTCAAGAAGACCAATGCTAGAGTCCTAGGGAGATCATCCATGTTTAAAGATCCCGCAGAAGAAGAGGAAGAGGAAGAGGATGCTCCAACACCCAAAGCTCAGAAGCTTATGGGAGATGCTATTAAGTCAGGGGCTGCAACATCAAAGCCCAAGTCTGCACCCAAAGCTCAAGCTCAGAAGTCAAAGCCCAAGAGAAACACTAGAAGTATTCCTGCAGAAGAGAAGAACAAGGCCCCAGTGCCTCAAGCTGAAGAAGAGGATAATGAGTCTCTTGTTTTGAGGAAATTGAAACCCAAGATCCCAGACCACAATGATGCTCATCCAGTGGCTGAAGATATGCACATCAGAAAATATGCTGGACTGAGATTATGGAGACAGTCTGATCCCTATGCTGTTAGGAGGAGGACTGCAGTTGATTACAGATTTCATACCAAAGAATAGCAAGACTTCTATGAGACAATTTTGCTTGACAAGAAGCCCATTGTTTGTGACATTAGATGGGTTTATTGGGAATACATCAAGGAGAATGAAGATCACTTCCCAGGAGTATATGACAGCTTCAAAGCATGTGGAATAGATGAGTTTGTTGGACAAAAGCTCACAAAATGGAATGATGAGATGATCATGCAGTTTTACTCCACCGCTCACTTTTACCCAGATGGGAAGATCATATGGATGTCAGAAGGTACTAGGTACCAATCCACTGTTGAAGAATGGGCCAAGCTGATCAATGCCCCAGAGGAACATGAGGATGACTTGGATGTGTATGCCAAGAAGAAGAAAGACCACAACTCCATGGCAAACATGTACAAAGAGATCCCCGATAAAGCTTTGGAGACTCACAAGCTTGGATATGTACATTACTTGTTATCTGGTCTTCCTACCATCAACTGGATCCTAAGGCACACATTGCTACCCAAGTCTAGAGATCACAAGATGATTAGAGGACATTCCATCAACCTCCTACAAATCTTTGATGTCCCTCAGAAGTTTAAAGTCATGAGCCTGATTGTAGAAACAATCAAAAGGACAGCTGCTGACCAAAAGAGAAGCTGTGGGTATGCTCCACATATTCAGGAGCTCATCAACTCAAAGATGCGCACAGGAACATACTTGTTGGACAAAGAGCACTTACCCTTGCTTCCATAGTATGAAGATAATGAAGTTGTCATGAATGAGAATGAACCATCATCAGCGTGCGGACCCTATGGGTTCGGGAACTATGTAGACATGACCGGGACACCTCTTCGGTCAATAACCAACAGTAGAACCTGGATGCTCATATTGGTTCCCACATATTCTATGGAGATCTTTATCGGCCGTACCGTAATGACAACATACTTTATTCCCTTTGTCATCGGTATGTTACTTTCCCGAGATCCGATCGTCGGTATCTTCATACCTAGCTCAATCTCGTTACCGGGAAGTCTCTTTACTCATTCCGTAATACATCATCCTGAAACTAACTCATTAGTCACTTTGCTTGCAAGGCTTCTTGTATTGCCGAGAGGGCCCAGAGACACCTCTTCGATACTCGGAGTGACAAATCCTAATTAATCTCGATCTATGCCAACCCAACAAACACCTTTGGAGATACATGTAGAGCATCTTTATAATCACCCAGTTATGTTGTGACGTTTGATAGCACACAAGGCATTCCTCCGGTATCCGGGAGTTGCATAATCTCATAGTCGAAGGAATATGTTTTTGACATGAAGAAAGCAATAGCAATAAAACTAAACGATCAATATGCTAAGCTAATGGATAGGTCATGTTCATCACATGATTCTCCTAATGATATGATCCCATTATCAAATGACAACTCATGTCCATGGTTAGGAAACCTTAACCATCTTTGATCAACGAGCTAGTAAAGTAGAGGCTCACTAGGGACACAGTGTTTTGTCTATGTATTCACACATGTATCAAGGTTTCCGGTCAATACAATTCTAGCATGAATAATAAACATTTATCATGATATAAGGAAATATAAAATAACAACTTTATTATTTCCTCTAGGGAATATTTCCTTCAGTCTCCCACTTGCACTAGATTCAATAATCTAGTTCACATCGCCATGTGATTTAACACTAATAGTTCACATCTTTATGTGATTAACACCCATGGTTCACATCGCCATGTGACCAACAACCAAAGGGTTTAATAGAGTCAATAATCTAGTTCACATCGCTATGTGATTAACACCCAAAGAGTACTAAGGTGTGATCATGTTTTGCTTGTGAGATAGGTTTAGTCAACGGGTCTGCCATATTCAGATCTGTATGTATTTTGCAAATTTCTATGTCTACAATGCTTTGCATGGAGCTAATCTAGCTAATTGATCCCATGTTCAATACGTGTCTAGATTCAGACTTAGAGTCATCTAGATCAGTGCCAAAATTTGCATCAACGTAACTCTTTACGATGAACTCTTTATCACCTCCATAATCGAGAAACATTTCCTTAGTCCTCTTAGGTAACAAAGGATAATTTTGACCGTTGTCCAGTGATCCACTCCTGGATCACTATTGTACCCCCTTGCCAAACTCATGGTAAGGTACACAATAGGTCTGGTACACATCATAACATACTTTATAGAACCTATGTGAAAGTGCAACTATCCCTGGGTGGTTTTGGTAATTCCTAACAACATATAACTCATTGAGCTAATACTATTTCAAGATAAATATTTCAAGAAAGCTCAATGATTGGCATGGCATGGATTAGAAATGTGGACCCCTAAAAATGCTAAGGACAAAAGATTGGCTCAAGTTCTAAAGCTCAAGACTCTGCATTTTACCTTTTAGTGGTCCAAGATCACATTGAGTCCATAGGAAAAGCCAATACTATTAAAAGGGGATGAGGTGTTGCTTAATGGGTTACTTTCTCAAAATGCTTATCGATATGCTCCAAACCCCTCAAACACTTTCTCATATCCACATATGTCCCAAACCAAAAGTAAAACTCGGCCCCACCGAAACATTCTATCCGGCGCCACCGAGTTCAGTTGACATAGCCACTGCCATAAAACCCTAGTCTCTTCGGTCTCACCGATAGGGATCTCGATCTCACTGAGATGGGATTGCAAACTCTCTGTTTCCCTTTGTAACGTTTTGGTCCAACCGAAATGAGAGATTGGTCCCACGAGTTCGCAATGCAAACTCTCTGTTTCCCCTTCGTAACGTTTCGGTCTCACCGAGATGAGCGAATCGGTCCCACCGAGTTTGCCTGCCCAACTCTCTAGTTAGCTTATTACCAAAATCGGTCCCACTGAATTTTTGTAATCGGTCTCACCGAGATTACGTTATTCCCTAACCCTAATGAAATTGGTCTCACCGAGTTGACATGTTGGTCCCACCGAAAATCCTAACATTCACATTTTGAACTAAATCGGTCCAACCGAGTTTCATTATTCGGTCCCACCGAGTTTGGTGATTTGTGCGTAATGGTTAGATTTTGTGTGGAGGCTATAAATACCCCTCCACCCACTCTTCATTCATGGGGAGAGCCATCAAAACATGCCTACACTTCCATCATACATTTTCTGAAAGAGAACCACCTACTCATGTGTTCAGGTCAAGATATTCCATTCCAACCATATGAATCTTGATCTCTAGCATTCTCCAAATTGCTTTCCACTCAAATCATCTTTCCACCAAATCCAAATCAGTGAGAGAGAGTTGAGTATTGGAGACTATCATTTGAAGCACAAGAGCAAGGAGTTCATCATCAACACACCATCTATTACCTTTTGGAGAGTGGTGTCTCCTAGATTGGTTAGGTATCACTTGGGAGCCTCCGTCAAGATTGTGGAGTTGAACCAAGGAGTTTGTATGGGCAAGGAGATCGCCTACTTCGTGAAGATCTACCCTAGTGAGGCAAGTTCTTCGTGGGCGATGGCCATGGTGGGATAGACAAGGTTGCTTCTTCGTGGACTCTTCGTGGGTGGAGCCCTCCGTGGACTCGCGCAACTGTTACCCTTTGTGGGTTGAAGTCTCCATCAACGTGGATGTACGATAGCACCACCTATCAGAACCACACCAAAAATCTCCGTGTCTACATTGCGTTTGCTCCCTCCAAACTCCTCCATTTACCTTCATGTGCAATGTTTTACATTCCGAGCTATACTCTTAGACTTGCATGTGTAGGTTGATTGCTTGACTAGTGCTAAGTTGCTAAAATCGTCCAAGACTTAAAATTGGGAAAAGGCTAGATTTTTATTTGGTCAAGTAGTCTAATTACCCCCCCCCCCTCTAGACATACTTTTGATCCTACAAGGGCTGAGGCATTGGGAATGACTTTCATCCTCTTTCTATATTCTCTCCCGTGGTCGGGTTTTGAGTCTTACTCAACTTCACACCTTGCAACACAGGCAAGAACCCTTTCTTTGACTGATCCATTTTGAAATTCTTCAAAATCTTGTCAAGGTATGTGCTTTGTGGAAGTCCTATTAAGTGTCTTGATCTATCCCTATAGATCTTGATGCCCAATATATAAGCAGCTTCACCGATGTCTTTCATTGAAAACCTCTTATTCAAGTATCCTTTTATGCTATCCAGAAATTCTATATCATTTCCAATCAAAAATATGTCATCCACATATGATATCAGAAATGATATAGAGCTCCCACTCACTTTCTTGTAAATACAAGCTTCACCATAAGTCTGTATAAAACTAGATGCTTTGATCATCTTATCAAAGCGTATATTCGAACTCCAAGATGCTTGCACCAGTCCATAGATGGATCGCTGGAGTTTGCACACTTTGTTAGCACCTTTAGGATCGACAAAACCTTTTGGTTGCATCATATACAACTCTTCTTTAAGAAATCCGTTAAGGAATGCAGTTTTGACATCCATTTGCTAGATTTCATAAAATGCGGCAATTGCTAACATGATTCGGATAGATTTAAGCATCGCTACGAGTGAGAAAATCTCATCGTAGTCAACACCTTGAACTTGTGGAAAACCTTTTTGCGACAAGTCGAGCTTTGTAGATAGTAACACTACCATTAGTGTATGTCTTCCTCTTGAAGATCCATTTATTTTCAATGGCTTGCGAATCATCGGGAAAGTCAACCAAAGTCCACACTTTGTTCTCATACATGGATCCTATCTCAGATTTCATGGCCTCAAGCCATTTTTTCGGAATCTGGGCTCATCATCGCTTCCTCATAGTTCGTAGGTTCGTCATGGTCTAGTAACATGACTTCCAGAACAGGATTCTCGTACCACTCTAGCGCGGAACGTGCTCTAGTTGACCTACGAGGTTCGGTAGTAACTTGATCAGAAGTTTCATGATCATTATCATTAGCTTCCTCTCTGGTTGGTGTAGGCATCACGGGAACGGTTTTCTGTGATGAACTACTTTCCAGTTCAAGAGAAGGTACAATTACCTCATCAAGTTCTACCTTTCTCCCACTCAGTTCTTTTGAGAGAAACTCCTTCTCTAGAAAGGACCATTCTTAGCAACAAAGATCTTGCCTTCGGATCTGTGTTAGAAGGTGTACCCAACAGTTTCTTTTGGGTATCCTATGAAGACGCATTTTTTCCGATTTGGGTTCGAGCTTCTCGGGCTGAAGCTTTTTCACATAAGCATCGCAACCCCAAACTTTAAGAAACGACAGCTATGGTTTCTTGCCAAACCATAGTTCATAAGGTGTCGTCTCAACGGATTTAGACGGTGCCCTATTTCACGTGAATGCAGCTGTCTGTAATGCATAACCCCAAAACGATAGTGGTAAATCAGTAAGAGACATCATAGATCGCACCATATCTAATAACGTACGGTTACGACATTCGGACACACCATTACGTTGTGGTGTTCTAGGTGGCATGAGTTGTGAAACTATTCCACATTGTTTTAAATGAAGGCCAAACTTGTATCTCAATATTTGCCTCCGCGATCAGATCGTAGAAACTTTATTTTCTTGTTACGATGATTCTCCACTTCACTCTAAAATTCTTTGAACTTTTCAAATGTTTTAGACTTGTGTTTCATCAAGTAGATATACCCATATATGCTCAAATCATCTGTGAAGGTCAGAAAATAATGATACCCGCCGCGCGCCTCAACACTCATTGGACCACATACATCGGTATGTATTATTTCCAATAAGTCATTGGCTCGCTCCATTGTTCCAGAGAACGGAGTTTTAGTCATCTTTCCCATGAGTCATGGTTCACAACTATCAAATGATTCATAATCAAGTGATTCCAAAAGCCCAACTGCATGGAGTTTCTTCATGCGCTTTACACCAATATGACCTAAACGATAGTGCCACAAAATTGTTGCACTATCATTATCAACTTTTCATCTTTTGGCATCAATATTATGAATATGTGTATCACTACGATCGAGATTCAATAAACCATTTACATTTGGTGTATGACCATAGAAAGTTTTATTCATGTAAACAGAACAACAATTATTCTCTGACTTAAATGAACAACCTATTGCAATAAACATGATCCAATCATATTCATGCTCAACGCAAACACCAAATAACATTTATTTAGGTCCAACACTAATCCCGAAGGTAGAGGGAGTGTGCGATGGTGATCTTATCAACCTTGGAATCACTTCCAACACACATCGTCTCCTCACCCTTAACTAGTCTCTGTTCATTTTGTAACTTCTGTTTCGAGTTACTAATCTTAGCAACTGAACCGGTATCAATACCCTGGGGTTACTATGAACACTAGTAAAATACACATCAATAACATGTATATCAAATATACCTTTGTTCACTTTGCCATCCTTCTTATCCGCCAAGTATTTGGGGTAGTTCTGCTTCCAGTGACCATTCCCTTTGCAGTAGAAGCACTCAGTTTCAGGCTTGGGTCTAGCTTTGGGCTTCTTCTCGGGAGTGGCAACTTGCTTGTCATTCTTCTTGAAGTTCCCTTTCTTTCCCTTGCCCTTTTTCTTGAAACTAATGGTCTTGTTAACCATCAACACTTGATGTTCTTTCTTGATTTCTACCTTCGCCTATTTTAGCATCGCGGAGAGCTCGTGAATCATTTTTGTAATCCCTTGGATATTATAGTTCATCACGAAGTTCTAGTAGCTTGGTGATAGTGACTAGAAAACTCTGTCAATCACTATCTTATCTGGAAGATTAACTCCCACTTAATTCAAGTGATTGTAGTACCCAGACATTTTGAGCACATGCTCACTAGCTGAGCTATTCTCCTCCATCTTGTAGGCAAAGTACTTGTCAGAGGTCTCATACCTCTCGACATGGGCATGAGTCTGAAATACCAATTTCAGCTCTTGGAACATCTCATATGCTCCGTGGCGTTGAAAACGTTTTTGAAGTCCCGGTTCTAAGCCGTAAAGCATGGTGCACTAAACTATTAAGTAGACATCATATCGAGCTTGCTAAACATTCATAACGTCTGCATCTACTCCTGCAATAGGTCTGTCACCTAGTGGTGCATCAAGGACATAATTCTTCTGTGCAGCAATGAGGATAATCCTTAGATCACGGACCAAGTCCGCATCATTGCTACTATCATCTTTCAACTTAGTTTTCTCTAGGAACATATCAAAAACAAAGTGGAGCTACAACGCGAGCTATTGATCTACAACATAATTTGCAAATACTATCAGGATTAAGTTCATGATAAATTAAGTTTAATTAATCATATTACTTAAGAACTCCCACTTAGATAGACATCCCTCGAGTCATCTAAATGATTATGTGATCCAAATCAACTAAACCATGTCCGATCATCACGTGAGATGGAGTAGTCATCAATGGTGAACATCTCTATGTTGATCATATCTACTATAGGATTCACGTTCGACCTTTCGGTCTCCAGTGTTCCAAAGCCATGACTGTACATGCTAGGCTCATCAAGTTTAACCCGAGTATTCCGCATGTGCAAAATTGTCTTGCACCCGTTGTATGTCAACGTAGAGCCTATCACACCCGATCATCATGTAGTGTCTCAGCACGACGAACTGTTGCAATGGTGCATACTCAGGGAGAAGACTTATACCTTGAAATTTTAGTAAGGGATCATCTTATAATGCTACCGCCGTACTAAGCAAAATAAGATGCATAAAAGATAAACATCATATGCAATCAAAATATGTGACATGATATGGCCATCATCATCCTGTGCCTTTGATCTCCATCTCCAAAGCACAGTCATGATCTCCATCATCACCGTCTTGACACCTTGATCTCCATCGCAGCGTCATGGTCATCTCGCCAACTATTGCTTCTACAACTATCGCTAACGCATAGTGATAAAGTAAAGCAATTACATGGCGTTTGCATTTCATACAATAAAGCGACAACCATAAGGCTCCTGCCAGTTGCCGATAACTTTTACAAAACATGATCATATCATACAATAACGTATATCACATCATGTCTTGACCATATCACATCACAACATGCCTTGCAAAAACAAGTTAGACGTCCTCTACTTTGTTGTTGCAAGTTTTACGTGGCTGCTATGGGCTTCTAGCAAGAACCTTTCTTACCTACGCATCAAAACCACAACGGTGATTTATCAAGTTTGCTGTTTTAACCTTTAACAAGGACCGACCGCAGTCAAATTTGATTCAAATAAAGCTGGAGAAACAAACACCCGCCAGCCATCTTTATGCAAAACTAGTTGCATGTCTGTCGGTGGAACAGGTCTCATGAACGTGCTCATGTAAGGTTAGTCTGGGCCGCTTCATCCAACAATACCGCCGAATCAAAATAAGGCATTGGTGGTAAGCAGTATGAAGATCATCGCCACGACTCTTTGTGTTCTACTCGTGCATATCATCTACGCATAGACCTGGCTCGGATGCCACTGTTGGGGAACATAGCATGCAATTTCAAAAAAATTCCTACGCTTAGGCAAGATCTATCTAGGAGATGCATAGCAATGAGAGGGGGAGAGTGTGTCCATATACCCTCATAGACCGAAAGCAGAAGCGTTTGACAATGCGGTTGATGTAGTCGAACTTCTTCTCGTTCCGACCGATCAAGCACCGACCGTACGGCACCTCCGAGTTCTGCGCACATTCAGCTTGATGACGTACCTCGAACTCTTGATCCAGCAAAGTGTCGAGGGAGAGTTTCGTCAGCACGATGGCGTGGTGACGATGATGGTGAAGTGATCCGCGCAGGGCTTCGCCTAAGCACTACGACAATATGACCGGAGGCGTAAACTGTGGAGGGGGGCGCCACACACGACTAACAATCGTTGTTCTGTGCTCTAGAGATGTCCCCCCCTCCCTCATATATATAGGTTGAAGTGGAGGAGAGGCAGCCAAGGGGGCACCCCAAGTAGGAGGAATCCTACTTGGGTGCCTCCCAATTCAGCCTCCCCCTTCCATATCCATCCGGAGGGGGAAGGAAGGAGAAGAGAGGAGGGAAGGAAGGGGGAGGCCGAATTCCTCCCCTTCCTTTCTCCCTTCTCATCTTTCCTTCCCCCTTGTTTTGGCCTACATGGGGAGCACCAACCCCTTAAGGGCTGGTCCATCCCACTCTTGGCCCATTAAGGCCCATGTAGTTGCCGGCGGGATGCCCGGAACTCCTTTCGGTGACCCGATATGCACCCGGTACCCACGGAACACTTCTGTGTCTGAATACCATCGTCCTATATATTAATATTTACCTCTCGAACATTTCGAGACTCCTCGTCATGTCTGTGATCTCATCCGGGACTTCGAACAACATTCGGTCACCAAACCACATAACTCATATAATACAAAATTGTCACCGAACGTTAAGCGTGGGGACCCTACGGGTTCGAGAACTATGTAGACATGACCAAGACATCTCTCCAGTCAATAACCAACAGCGAAACCTAGATGCTTATATTGGTTCCCACATATTCTACGAAGATCTTTATCGGTCGTACCGTAATGACAACATGTGTTATTCCCTTTGCCATCGGTATGTTACTTGCCCAAGATTGAACTAGGTATGAAATCGTCGGTATCTTCATACCTAGTTCAATCTTGTTACCGGGAAGTCTCTTTACTCGTTCCATAATACATCAACCCGTAACTAACTCATTAGTCACTTTGCTTGCAAGGCTTCTTGTATTACCGAGAGGGCCCAGAGATACCTCTCCGATACTCGGAGTGACAAATCCTAATCTCAATCTATGCCAACCCAACAAACACCTTCGGAGATACCTGTAGAGCATCTTTATAATCACCCAATTATGTTGTGACGTTTGATAGCACATAAGGCATTCCTTCGGTATCCGGGAGTTGCATAATCCCATAGTCGAAGGAATATGTATTTGACATGAAGAAAGCAATAGCAATAAAACCGATCAATATGCTAAGCTAACGGATGGGTCATGTCCATCACATCATTCTCCTAATGATGTGATCACGTTATCAAATGACAACTCATGTCCATGGTTAGGAAACCTTAACCATCTTTGATCAACGAGCTAGTCAAGTAGAGGCTCACTAGGGACACAGTGTTTTGTCTATGTATTCACACGTGTATGAAGGTTTCCGGTTAATACAATTCTAGCATGAATAATAAACATTTATCATGATATAAGTAAATATAAAATAACAACTTTATTATTGCCTCTAGGGCATATTTCCTTCAGCTACTACTATACCTAGCCTATCTGCAACGACGTGGCAATTATAGTAGTAGCGTGTTTTCTTCCTGCCGCGCTACTGCTAAGTGGATAGCAGTAGCACTCTTTGTGACCAAGCGCTACTGATAATTAGTAGTAGCGCCTCCTTTTAACCAGCGCTACTGATAAGCTTCTGTGTATAATGTTTTCCCTAGCAGTGTCATGGCAAGGCACACATCAGGTATGGTGCACAACATGGCATACATTATAGAGCCTATGGCTGAGGCATAGGGGATGACCTTCATCATTTCTCTTTCTTCTACTGTGGTCGAGCTTTGAGTCTTATCAACTTCACACCTTACAATACAGGAAAGAACTCCTTATTTGACTAATCCATTTTGAACTCCTTCAAAATCTTGTCACGATATGTGCTCTGTGAAAGTCTTATCAGACGTCTTGATCTATCTCTATAGATCTTGATGCCCAATATGTAAGCAGCTTTACCTAGATCAATTGAGATATTCTCAGATTGTTGGCTCCTTCAAAATCTTGTCACGATATGTGCTCTGTGAAAGTCTTATCAGGCGTCTTGATCTATCTCTATAGATCTTGACGCCCAATATGTAAGCAGCTTTACCTAGATCAATTGAGATATTCTCATATTGTTGGCTTGCTTATGTACTTGGCGAGTGCCACGAGGCCTGGTATCTCGTTTGCTATGAGCAAACTGAGCCGGTTTGTGACAAAACTGGGAGATAGTTATGCGCTATTTGAAAGGCACTGCGAGATATGGGATTCACCACACCGGGTATCCAAGGGTACTGCAGTGTTATAGTGACTCAAACTGGATATCTAATGCTGATGAGATTAAGACCACGAGTGGTTATGTTTTTACACTTGGTGGTGGCGTTGTTTCCTTGAAGTCTTGCAAGGAGACCATCTTAACGAGGCCAACTATGGAAGCAGAACTTACAACATTAGACACTGCCACTATTGAAGTAGAGTGGCTTCATCAGCTCTTGATGGACTTACCTATGGTTGAAAAACCAATACCCCCTATTTTAATGAACTGTGATAATCAAACTATGATTGTCAAGATAAACAGTTCTAAGGATAATATGAAGTCCTCAAGGCATGTGAAGAGGAGATTAAAATCTGACAAAAATTTGAAGAACTCCGGAGTTATTACGTTGGATCATATCCAAACGTCAAAAAATTTGGCAGATCCCTTCACAAATATCACGTAATGTGATAGATAATGCATCGATGGAGATGGGTTTGAGACCCACCGTATGAGTTGTCCACAGTGGTAACCCGCTCTATGTGATCGGAGATCCGGTGAAGTAGAAGTGGGAGACAAGTTGTTGGTCAGCTGGAAGGAGAGTATCCCTATATTAATTATTCCACTCCATGGAGATGCAATATTCTTCTGATCTGCATGGCAGGTTGATGCTTGTCTTAATGTGTTTCAGGTGGCTTATTGGGTAAGCAGATATGTTGTCCTACAGAGCATCTCCTGAGGAACACACCTATATGAATTTGACTGTTAACGTCGCAGTCTGTGAGAATTGGGTGTTCTTTAATAAATTCAGGAAAGGCCCTGGAGTATGACGTATACGCTCCACCCACGGGGAAGCCTTGCGGTAGCCAGTATCGGTCAAGAATTTGTGTGAAACTAGTCTCGCAGAAAACTTGTAGTTCAAGGCATAGTCCAGTATTCAAGTTGTGATCTAGTGTAGCATAAAACTCTAAGTGGAAGTTCAACTTTACAATCTCCACTAAGCACCGGTATATAAACAATATTTTGGAACTAAATGATGAGATGTGCCAATGAGACTTTGTGGGGGATTGTTGGAAATTGTTAGTAGGCCCTTGGCCCAAAGCCCAACTAAAAATTTGAAATTCTCATGGCCCATTCATGCATGACTGTGAGTGGTGTGAGTGGGACTAAAATTTAGTCCCACCCCGAAAGTTGAGTGGGAGTTGCACCTCTTTATAAGGTGAGCTCTTCTAGCACTTGTATGAGCATAAGAAGATGATACCTACACGCGCGCTCCTCCTCCACGCTCACCGCGCCGGGTTTTGGGAATGAGCTGAGCTGAGGACAAAACTATGCACGTTGTCTATATTGTTGTTGTTCAGAAAAATTAATGAGTCACTAATTAATAATTAATTGATGTGTTAATTACTGAACCGTTTCCGATTCTTTTGAATCACGACGTGAACGTGGGATTTACTCCCACGACCTACCCAACCCGTATTATATAGTCAGGCAGACGTCTACCCTAACTGCTGTCACAGCATATGGTTTCACACCATTCCAGATCATTACGCCACCATGCAATTCTTCTTCATCCCTCCTTCCGACGTGCACCACGAGAAGGGACAACAGGCCTGCGGAACCCCGCCTCTCGTGATCTTGTACGGGAGAGGGTGATCAGGTTTTTAGGGAGCGCACTCGCACGACTGCTGACAGCGACGACTTCGCCAACGACGACTTCTTCCCCGATCTCGGCAACCTCTTCATCAACGACATGGCCGTCAACCTCAACACCGATGGTTCTGCTCCCACCGCCGTCCTCCTTGTACGAGATCGTGCTAGAAATCTTATTTCTAGTCTGTGCCCTAGATTCGATCTGTTCACCTACTAGTCTGCATGATTAGTTTAATCTCAATTATTGTCGTCATGATTTATTTACTATTTATTAGGGTTAAATCTCATACGTAATAATTTGTTCATATATTCAACAAACTGGACGTTAAATGGGGCTGTTAGCTGAAATCCAATAGCGTTTGTGGAGAACGTAAACACCAAGACGTGGCTAGGGGTAGTATAGAGCAGGTATCCTAGGATGCGCTACAGTGTGAAAGCGGCGGGAGTTAGATGCCACTGAAAAGAACAAGACAAGAAAATCAGTGCAAG